>NW_010137881.1:147777-148051 GCF_000699245.1 Pterocles gutturalis
GCTCTTTGTTCGCGGGGAATCTTTTTCCCCCCTTTCCCTGTTGCTCGCACGGTACCGTTTCTGGCAAGGATTTCCTGCCAAAAGACAATCCCCCTGAGCAAAAGCAGACCGAGAAAAGTAGTGACCAATCCTTTCTGGATGGCTGTCACCAGGCTCCTCCCAGCCCCCGCTCTCCCCCTGCCATTTGCATACAAAAAAATCAGAAAACTCCCGTTTACCCCCGCATCTCGCTCAGACCCTCCGTCCCCGTCGGGCAGGCAGGAGCCCGGGCTGG
>NW_010137882.1:0-252 GCF_000699245.1 Pterocles gutturalis
CCCCCCACCGCTACCAAGCAAACTCACCACACAAAACCACAACAGCTTTTAAAAAAGGAAATATTTTTCCTCTAAATACATCTTAATCAGTTCCATTGCCAGAAGCTGCCTGGTTGGGGTAGGTGAGGGTAAAAGGCAAAGAAGAAACTGTCTCCCAGTGAGCTGTGGCAGAAGCCAGGATGGAACTAATTTTCCTGGGTAGCTCCTGTGTGATCCTAAGAGTGCTGCTTAAGCCAACTTTTTTATTTTTCT
>NW_010137882.1:283-4706 GCF_000699245.1 Pterocles gutturalis
CACCCCCCCCAAAAAAAAAAAAACAACCCCAAACCAACCAAGCCTGAGTTTCGTTCATGTGTTCCTTGTTTCCTGGGTGCCAGCCTGACAATGCTCTCAGGACTAACATTCAGTTGCAACTGAAGTCGATAGAAACTCTGGTTGATGTTCTAATAATAAGTAGCATAGAAAGTCACATAAGGAAATTAATAGCTTTGTCATCAGAACAGCATTTGAATAATATGTGGTATCTAAGGCCTAAGGCTATCCAATTACTGATGAAGAAAGAACAGCATATAAAATGTTCGCTAAATGAGAACCATCTGTTTTGTAGACTAAATGAGGAAAGATTCTATGAAGAAGGAAAAATATTACTCTGTTAATTCAATAGTGTACCATAACATACACTCATAATGTTTTTGAGTCAAGTTTATTTGAGTCAAGTTTATAAGTCCAACAGCTACTAATATGACAGAGAATCCCTATTAAAAGTTCTCTGAATTTTCATGTAGAGCAAGTACATTTTTATTTGTTTTAAATAGCTGTTGTGAGAATCATGGTGGCTCAAATTTTGATCACTCGATATTTGGGGTGGGTGTTTTTTACTTGGTAAGCTTCGAGTTTCTCATGTACACAGGAAACACTGAGAGGGAAATGGGCAGGGAGATCATGGTTGCTTTCTTTGTTTTCCATCTCACCCTCTCTTGCACTGTGTTAGCCAAACTCTGTGAGATTCTGTTAGAGCACATCACATTATGCCTGGCCTGATGTGACAAGACAGTTAAGAAGCAAGGTAAAGAATAGTAAACCAGTATGTTCAAACATTCCCACCCTAACTCCTTCTGATCATTTTAAATCCCTAATAGTTAGAATCCTAGCATGTTTGATCTCTTCATGGGAATAGTTCACACTGATTCTTAGGGCTAGCTATTACAGAAATCCGTAATAGCGTACTGTATTTTTGTGATATTTTTCTGGGAATTCAATTTCAGAATGCAGAAACACATGTATCTGGAACATGTAAATACTAGTATTATCAACAAAGCTTAGACCTTGCCAAGTGGTACCCTACCTGTCTGGTTGATACCTGAAAACTGGTGCTTCTGAATAAATTTTCTAGTATGTCTTTGGTCATTTTTTTCATATATCTGAATTAAACATAATGGTTGCTTCCATTTGGCCAACAAACAAAGCTTCAAACCTATAAAAGAGTGGAAGAAAAGAGCTACTTCCACTATAGTTCCTATTTGGGATAGCACATGTACTTTGAATGGTACTGGTCTTCTGGGGGCTGACAGGTTACGTCTTTCAGAAAAGGGGAAGAGCATATTCGGCAACAAGCTTGCCAACTTAGTCAGGAGGGCTTTAAACTAGATTTGATGGGGGAGGGGATCCTAAATCCATCTTGCTTCGAGGCCAATTACAGTAATGGATGCCTTCGGCCTGAACTAGGATCACTGTCCAGGAAGAAAGCACTAATTGGTAATCCAGCTGCAATGGGAGCCCAACTTAAATGCCTGTATACTAACACACAGAGCATGGGGAACAAGCAAGAAGAGTTACAGATGTGTGCGTGTGTACAGGGTTATGATGTCATTGGCATTACTGAGATGTGGTGGGATGGCTCTCATGGCTGGATCATAGGAATAGATAGGTATAAACTCTTTAGGAAAGACAGGCAGGGGAGAAGGGAAGGGGGTGTTGCCCTCTGTGTCAGACACCAGCTGGAATCATTGTGTCTCCACCTGGGGATGGATGAGGAGCTGCCAGAGAGCTTATGGTTCAGGGTTAAAGGGAAGGCAGGGGAACTAAATGTAGTGGGGGTGTGCTAAGGCCTCCTGACCAGGAAGACTGAGTGGATGAGGATCCTCCACAAACAGACAGAAATAGCTTCACATTCACAATCTATGGTCCTCATGAGGGACTTCAGCCACCCCGATATCTGCTGGCAGGACAACACAGCAGGGCACCAGCAATCAAAGAGGTTCCTGGAATGCACTGATGACAACTTCCTCATCCAAGTGTTACAGGAACTGATGAGAAAAAGTGCTATGCTGGACCTTGTCCTTACCAACGAGGAGGGACTAGTGAGTAATGTGAAGCTCAAGGGCAACCTTGGCTGTAGCGACCACAAAATGGTTGAGTTAAAGATCCTTAAAGGGTCAAAAAGGGTGCACAACAACGTCACTACTCTGCAATTCAAGAAGGCAGACTTCAACCTCTTCAGGGACCTGCTTGGCAGGGTGTCATGGGACAAAGCCCTGGAGGGAAGAGGGGCCCAGGAAAGCTGGTCCGTATTCAAAAGCCACCTCCTGCAAGCATAGGAGCAGTGAGTGCATCCCCAGAAAGAGGAAGGTGGGCAAGAAAGCCAGGAGGCCTCTGTTGATGAACAAGGAGCTCCTGGACTCACTCCGGCAGAAAAATAAAATATATAGGGAGTGGAAGCAAGAATGGGTTAGCTGGGAGGTATACAAAGGGTCTGTTTGAGCAGCCAGGGATCAAAAAAAAGCTAAAGCCCAGATAGAATTAAATCTAGCCAGGGACATAAAGGGGAACACTAAGACCTTCTACAAGTACATCAGCATCAAAAGGAACACTGGGAAGGATGTGGGCCCTCTCCGAAAGAAAACTGGAGACGTGGCCACGAGGGATATGGAGAAGGCTGAGATGCTCAATGACTTCTTTGCCTTGGTTATCACCAGCAAGGGCTCTGGCCGCACTGCTCAAGTTGCAGAAAGGGAAGGTAAGAACTGGGAGAAGGAAGACATGCCCACCGTAAGTGAAGATCAGGTTCAAGACCTTCTGAAGAACCTGAAGGTGCACAATTCCATGGGACCAGATGAGGTCCATCCATGGGTCCTGGGGGAACTGGCAGATGAAGTTGCCAAGCTGTTAACCATCATATTTGAAAGGTCATGGCAGTCTGGTGAAATTCCCGCTGACTGGAAAAGGGGAAACATAACCCCCATTTTCAAGAAGGGTGAAAAAGATGACACGTGGAACTACAGGCCAGGCAGTTTCAGCTCTGTGCCTGGCAAGATTATAGAGTAGATCCTCCTGAAGACTCTACTAATGCACATGGAAAATGAAGGAGGGGTGACTGATAACCAGCACAGCTTCATCAATGGCAAATTGCGCCTGACAGACCTGGTGGCCTTTTATGATGGAGTTACGGCATCAGTGGACAAAAGAACAAAAACTGATGTCATCTACCTGGACTTCTGCAAAGCATTTGACACTGTCGCACATGACATCCTGGTGGCCAAATTGGAAAAATATGGATTTGATGGAGGGACAGCCCATTGGATAAGGAATTGGCTGGATGGTTGCACTCAGAAAGTTCTGCTCAATGATTCAGTGTCCAAATGGAAACCGCTGATGAATGGTGTTCCTCAGGGATCGGTACCAAGAGCTGTTCTATTTCATATCTTTGCCAGCAACATGGACAATGGGATCGAGTGCACCCTCAGCAAGTTTGCTGATGACACCAAGCTGTGTGGTGCATTCCACACCCAGGAGGGAAGGAATGCCATCCAGAGGGACCTTGACAGGCTCGAGAGGTGGGCCTGTGCCAACATCATGAAGTTCAACAAAGCCAAATGCAAGGTCCTGCACATGTGTCAAGGTAATCCCAAGCACAAATACAGGCTAGGAAGAGAACGGATTGAGTGCAGACCTGAGAAGAAGGACTTGGGGGGGTCAGTACATGAAAAATTGAACATGGGCAGGTGGTGTGTGATCGTGGCCCAGAAGGCCAACGAGGTCCTAGGCTGCATCAAGAGGACCATGGCCAACAGGTCGAGGGAGGTGATTCTGCCCCTCTACTCTGCTCTTGTGAGGCCCCACCTGAAGTACTGTATCCAGGTCTGGGCCCCCCAACACAAGAAGGACGTTAAGCTGTATGTAGCTCTAGGAGATGAATCTGCTTTTAGCCCTGCATTTGCAAGCCTGTGCTTGCAAGTCTGAGCACTAGTTTGTTCTTAACCTTTTTGTTTTTTACTGTTCAAATTTTTTTTCTTAATTATTTTCTGTTTTGTATTCTTAATTTATTGGTTTAAAAAAATCGCTCTGAGTGCAGCCCCAGGTCTGTAAACACATTAGCCTTATACTTCATTTAAACAACAGAGCTGGCCAACTGCTAGATTTTTCTCTAGTTCTGAGGGATAAGCTACATACACCATTTTGCAGTTATATTTTAAAAAGTTGCTTGTATTTTTGACGCTGCTCTTTTATAGTTAGATACCCTCTAAAATATTTTCAGCAATTTCCTTCATGTCATAGTTGCTGCTCGTGAGAAAAGGAATCCTTTCTCCAGATCAAAACATTTGTCCAGATCCTAGTGCCCTCCATGCCATCAAACATCTGTTGTATCTTTTTGTAACAGCCTTGTGGTGTGAAATGTTAAATGTCATTGAAATGGCAGCCCATGGAAAGAGAGGACAAA
>NW_010137882.1:4737-11075 GCF_000699245.1 Pterocles gutturalis
ATCTATTTTTCTAGGATTCTGGCAAGTACCCCTGTCAATGCACACAAATACAGAAAAGCAGCTTTCTTCAGATATGTCTCCCTTACCCAATCTTTAACATTGCTTCCTTGCTGAAATAGTGACAAGTTCCATAACTACAATTAGATAACCATTCTTCTATGCTTTTATGTAATTAATTGTATTCTGTACATTAAAGAAAATTTCTGTGGGTTTTTTTTTTTTAATTCTGCACTTTTTTTTTCCTTTCTTACTTTTCCTTTAATGTATTTCAATGGTGTTCTGTGGTTGTTGTTCCATAACATCAACACAGTTAGAATGAAGGTATGGTAAACATCGAGGTATGTCTTAGTTTTTCGCCGATTAAAGAAGAAAAATATTTAAGCTCCCTGCCTTTCTCTTTGTCCTTGTGAATATCCAAACTCAAATTTATCCCCCCAAAAGATAAAAAATCAAGATATGAACCATTTGTTTCTTGTCCTTAAAGTTGTACAGTCTAAATATGTCAGTAGTTATTTTACCTTAGTTCACTCGGGATTATTCACATAGTATTTTAGAATCAGTAGTTTGTAGGTATGTTCTTTTATTTCACCTTTGTAATCTTGATGCTTGAGTTGATGAAACCTTTGAAATTTGAAAAACAGAAAGATTTGTCTCTGCATGCTCACCATTATCCTATATTGGGTTTTGGGCTCACAGTTTTTGCTTCATTAAGAAGAAATCTAGATGATATGTTGAGTAAAGTCTTTATTTCATAGAAAAAAAAGCTATGGGCTTTTCTGATTCTACCCTTAAATGTTATTCTTTGCAGGCTAAACAATGGAGTGCTGGTTTGAGGGTAGGAGCTCAGAGGTAAGAATATGTGCAAGTCAGTGGAAGTCTAGACTAACAAACAACCAAATAAGAAATGCAGGATTTCACCGTAGATGTAGAATAATCAATATGTGAAATGCAGCTTGTGCTATTGCTTTCCTTCCTGATGCACACTGAAATTTTGATTACTGGATGACAGTTGGGACAGAAAACTCCTATTTTTCAGTTTTAATTTAGGGATTTTTCAGACATCAGTTGATTCTGTTCTTAGCAGATCACTTTGCTTTTATTTAGAATGGTGAGAACAACTCTGTGTAAAATGCATAAGATCTATAATGCGTGATTATTTTGCATTGTCAATTTTGTTTTGCCCATTGTCAGTTGCATTTGAAGTTAAATTATGTGTTTGATCATATTATTCATTGAAGCATGTTTGTTTTTTAATATTTGTGGGCTAGCAATCTGTTATGATGAACACTGCTATTTGAATTTTATATTACACAATGAATTATGAGCTTTGTTCAGATGAAATAAAATTGTCTAAATGCATATAAAACCCATATAAAACATAGTTGTTTATTTATTAAGTCTTCTGAAGATTAATCCAGAACTAAAGACTTAATTTAAAGTATAATATATAATGGCAAAGGAATGTGTAAGGAAATAAATGAATCTAGACAGGTAAATACATGATAGAAGAAAACACAGACAGAAGTTGTGTTTTGGAATATATACCATCACCCTATCATCCTTGTTTTACATGGAGAAGAATTATTGCTAGATAATAAATAAATTTTTCTTGCTTGCACCTACAGAAATTCTTATGCTTGGTCAGGCTTGTGGCCCTCTGGTCTTATGCCTCCATGTGAAGGTCATGTGGAAACTAGATTAAACCATCATGTAGGAAGGTGAACATTTCATTTAATATATCACTTTTCTTTTTTTATCATAATCTCTCTCTCTGTCTCCAATATTCGCTTGGAAGCACTTTGGGTTCTGCCAATATGTGAGACAGGAAAACAAAGGATCTGGGCTCATACTCTAAGGTAGTCTAGACAGTCCTCTTAGATGCCTGACTAGTAAGCCTTTTCAGGTGTTTAGGGTCAAAATTATGTGGAAATCTTATGTAAAAAAATTATATTCAGCCAGGCTGACCTGGGAAAACAGGTTTTTCTAGGTCTTTGTAGAACCAAATGCATACACAAAAGCCTCTGAGCACCTCTTACTTAGCCAATTTCTGAGAACAGAAATTCTGCTAATAGGTTATCTTCTGAGGAATGGTTTAAACTTCCTAAACTTGCTGAGTGTAATGTGGGCCGAGTGAGGTGAAATGTAATGGCTTCTGATATACAGGAGTTTAAATAAAAAAATTTACAGCCCTTTCTGAACTTGAAGTTTGTGAAAAATTATAACCCTGGAACATACCTTTTTGAACTTTCTATTGGTACCACTTGCAGGGAGGGTTGTCAGTGAAAAAAATTTTGTGTGCACACATTCAAGAACTAAAATGAAAAGCTTAAGGAAGCAGCTTTTGTTGAGTAAAGCAGGATGTTAATTCTTGAAGACCATTGAGACACTAATGGATTTTCATTTTCTAAGTACTTCACAGAATCATAGAATCATAGAATGGTTTGGGTTTGAAGGCACGTTAAAGACCATCAAGTTCCAACTCCCCTCCAATGGGCAGGGACACCTTCCACTAGACCAGGTTGCTCAAAGCCTCATCCAACCTGGCCTTGAACACCTCCAGGGAGGGGACATCCACAACTGCTTTGGGCAACCTGTTCAAATGCCTCACCACCCACACAGGAAAAAATTTCTTCCCAATATCTAATCTAAATCTACTCTCTTTCATTACCTCTCATCCTATCACTACACTCCTTGATAAAGAGTGCCTCCCCATGTCTCCTTCAGGCCCCCTTTAAGTACTGGAAGGCTGCTAGAAGGTGTCTCCAGAGTCCTCTCTTCTCCAGGCTGAACAACTCCAACTTTCTCAGCCTGTCCTCATAGGGGAGGTGCTCCAGCCCTCTGAACATCTTCGTGGCCCTCCTCTGGACTTGTTCCAACAGGTCCGTGTCATTTTTATGTTGGGGGCACCAGACCTGGCCACAGTACTCCAGGTGGGACCTCATGAGAGCAGAGTAGAGGGGCAGAATCACCTCCCTCAACCTGCTGGTCACATTTCTTTTCAGGCAGCCCAGGACACAGACGGCTTTCTGGGATGCAAGCACACATTGCCAGCTCATGTTGAGATTCTCATCAACCCCTCAAGTCTTTCTGCTGCTCCTGGTTGCTCCCAATCCGTTCTTTGCCTAGCCTGTATTTGTGACTGGAATTACCTTGACCCATGTGCGAGACCTTGCCCTTGACTTTGTTGAACTTCATGAGGTTGGCACAGGCCCACCTCTCAAGCCTGTCAAGGTCCCTCTGGATGGCATCCCTTCCCTCCTGTGTGTTGATGGCACCACACAGCTTGGTGTCATCGGCAGACTTGCTGAGGGTGCACTTGATCCCACTGTCCATGTCTCTGACAAAGATGTTAAACAACACTGATCCCAATACTGACCCCTGAGGAACACCACTCCTCAGCAGTCTCCACTTGGGCATCGAGCCAGTAACCACAACTCTCTGAGTGCAACCGTCTGTCCAGTTCCTTATCCACTGCATGGTCCATTTGTAAAAAATCCATGTTTCTCCAATTTAGAGACAAGGATATCATGTGGGACAGTGTCAAATGCTTTGTGAAGTCCATTGAGCATTAAGGTATCATTTCAGCACTCAATTAAACACACAGAAAGGACATTCTAACTCATTTTAGGTAGGTAGAGCTAAACTTTGTCCTCATTTTACAGTAGCTCTGTGAATTTGTTGGGTGTTTTTTTTTTTTTTTCTAGAATACCTGGTATTGTTCCAGAGCTTCCAATGTAACTGAAATGCACAGAGGCAAGAGGCCGTTGGTTGATGATTCACATCTAGCAGCACTCACTGATCTTAGCAGGCATCAGTGAGGCCCTCCCAGGAACAAATTGTCCTTTAATGTGTGACTGGGATGCATATTTTGAAGCTTTCTGTTTTGATGGCTACTCAGAGCTCTGGTAAATTTCTGTATCTGAGAAACATTTCTCTTAACTCATCTGCCAGGTTACTACAGCAATCTGAATATTGGTAAAAATAAGATTGCAATTTGCTCTGTTGTGTTTCAGTGACTAATTGTTGCAATGTCATCTCCTATTTGATTATTAGAAATAATCTATTATGATGAAATTACTATTCATGATCTGAAATTATTAATTTATTCTTTTGTTTTTTATGCAAAGTGAGCTTTTCAATTTTAAGTAGTGTTTTCCTGTTATGCAATGGGATTCCCTGATGTAAGTGAGCTAAAGGTATGGCACTATAGATGTTTCAAAGTGCATTCTTAGTAAATTGTTTTCTAAATGAATGACTTGCATGGGAAGCTGTCCAATACTTAGCTAGTACATCTGTCAGTGGTCAGAAACAATTGAAGAATATGTTGCAGGTTTAATATGTCATTTATCTGCAGATAGCTTCTGTTGTGCCTGTAGCCTTTCAGTGTGAAAACAGATTGAGTTTCAGTATCTCATATTCCCAAAAGCACTTTGTCTGCCAAAATAAATACATAAAAATGATAATGATAAATATTAAAAAGCTTTAAAACTCTTTTTATTCTCAACACTTCATACAGTATTCAAAATATCCTAGCTTATCTCTTCACAGTGGCAACTAACAAGTGCAAAGACATCTACTCTAATCTTCCCAGAGACTCTAGACCTTGGACTCTGTGAGCACTTGAAGATGAATGCTTGTTAGTCTTACCATATACTCATATACACATATAATACTCAAATGTTTGAATCATGACTTCTGCTGAATAGGCTCTGAAAAAACCAAACTGAAATTTTACTTGGATATATTTCAATGCATCTTTAAGCCAAAACTTACAGATTTTCATGTTTGCTTGAATATTTTCTATGTTTTTAAATGATTCTTTGCAGTGCTGCTTCACATGAAATAGCTTGCAACTCAAGGAGAAGGAAGGATTTAGAAGTGTGTATACTTTTTTACATAGAATAATTTGTTTAATTTGTTTACTGAGTTTCAAGGTCTTTATACACAGAAAGAACAAGTTCATGGGTATGTTGAATAAAAACTTCCATTATAACAAAAGGCTGTTTTGTATTTAGTTCAATGTTTCAAATATAATGGCCTTTCTGTAGACAGATCCAGTCCTTGCCCCCTCCAACATTCCAGTATTAGGCTGGTAGATGTAAAAGGAATGGTGACATCCTATAAAGCTCTTCCTGATGTCACAGAGGTGTTATAGGTTGCCTGCCTCCCAGAAGGTTTTGTCCCTGGAATTAAATTTTCTCTATATTTCTATGTGACATGTGCAGCTGTTGATTTAGCCTTATCAGTCTGAGACAAAATTCTTCTCTCCTATCTGTACTGGATATTTTCACTGCATATTCTCTTCTTATTTTGCTTTGAACTCCCACTGTCACCAATGGGAGTTTCTTGCATAATAGAACAAATGAATCATGTCCAGCTAGAAAGCAATATGAGATGAAAGATCTCCGGTACGTTGCATGTTGTACTGAATTTACTCGTCATTCTGAAGTATCTGAAATACATGTCTGAGCAATGCCTTATGCAAAGCAGTTTTGATAACTTGTGGAACCTCAGTGACATTACAGAAGGCACAAACTTTATCTTTTTAAAAAGAAAGCAAGAAGTATTGTATATTGATTTATCTGGTGTGACTCAGGCTACGTTAACACTTTAATAAAAATACAATGTGAACTAAGGCAGTTCAGTTTATAAAGGTCGAATTTTTCATATTTTAAAATATAATAACCTTTTCAAATGAATCCTTGAAAAAAATGTTGGGGAAAAAACTTAGCAGAAATAACTATATTTCTTTAAAAAGGAATTTTCAAAACCTTTTTTTTTTTTAAAGGGGGATTTCTTTTCTTCAACAGATTGATTATTCTGCTTCAACAGAATGATAATTGCTGTCAATTCTGTAAACTACTCAGAATTTCCTTTGAAGTCAGCGTGTAAGTGAACGAAAAGTATTCAGGGAGTGCTTCTGAAGGAAGGAAACTGCTTCAAAGTACATCAAGACTAAATGAACAGATGGCAAAAGTCAGTAAAGAAACAAAAGCAAGAGGAATGAAGAAGTGTAAGTAGATAATAGGAGAATGCAAGAATGTTAAAATGTTTAGTTATGGAAGAAATCCTAATTTGATTTAAGAAATATACATGTTGGGAAGAAAGTGGTACTGAAGTTAAATTAAATTTTCAGTTGTGAAAGACTTGTAATGAAATTACTGTTGACCTCTGTGTTAAAATTATACAATATTTTGGTCAGGACTGTACGGAACAAGGAGGTTATATGTCACATAAAAACTAGTTCACTGACTGATCTCAAAAAGGAGCTATTTCTAAGTAAAGTTGGTGAAAAGTGGTGTTTCTACTGGAGTTCACAGAATCACAGAATCACAGAA
>NW_010137883.1:0-51169 GCF_000699245.1 Pterocles gutturalis
CCGGCTGAACATGAGCCAGCAGTGTGCCCTGATGGCCAAGAAGGCCAAAGATAACCTGGCCTGCATCAGCAATAGTGTGGCGAGCAGGACTAGGGAAGTGATTGTGCCCCTGTACTAGGCACTGGTGAGGCTGGGCCTTGAATACTGTGTTCAGTTTTGGGCCCCTCACCACAAGAAGGACATTGAGGTGCTGGAGCAGGTCCAGAGAAGGGCAATGAAGCTGGTGAAGGGGCTGGAGCACAGGTCTTATGAGGAGCGGCTGAGGGAAGGGGGGTTGTTTAGTCTAGAGAAGAGGAGGCTGAGAGGAGACCTTATCACTCTCTACAACTACCTGAAAGGAGGTTGTAGTGAGGTGTGTGCTGGCCTCTTCTCTAAAGTAACAAGTGATAGGACAAGAGGAAATGGCCTCAAGTTGCACCAGGGGAGGTTTAGGCTAGATATTAGAAAAAATTTCTTCACTGAAAGAGTGATCAGACATTGGAACAGGCTGCCTAGGGAAGTGGTGGAGTCACCATCCCTGGAGGTGTTCAAGAAACGTGTAGATGTGGTGCTTAGGGACATGGTTTACTGAGTTAGGTGGTGTTGTGTTGACAGTTGGACTTGATGATCCTTGGGGTCTTTTCCAACCTCAATGATTCTGTGATTCTATGATTCTAACACTGCTCTCAGGGAAAATTCTGGCCTCATTTTTTTCTCAGCTGGGAGAGGCAAGGTACTTTCACAAACAAATGATCCTTCTGTGGGTTCATCTTCTTTTTATTTCACTAGACTTTCAGTCAAGCTCTTCTTGTGTGGATGTCCCACACTTGTAGTGTGTGAATCATTTCTCTCTGTATACCACTTAGCAAAACAAATAATTACAGAACATATACATTCCTTAAAAAAAAAAATACCACACCAAAACATAAAGAAAACAATCCACCTTTTGAAAATTTGAGTCTTTTCTGTGTCTACACTAAAGCAAAACTAGGAATTGCAAGTGACTAGTATTAAGGAGAAATATTTTAATTAATAGCTGAAAGGCAGTTGTGTAACACTTATTTTTGTATAATAATTTGCTATGATATAACTAAGTAAAGAATCTCATTAAACCCCTAAGCAAGGACTAAATACATCATAAATTCAAGCGTAAACTCCATGAGACTGTCTTTCAGCTGTTTAAAGATAGAAACTAAAGCACAGGTCTCCATTGCTTGATGGATCTTTGAAACATTAAGGGTTTTAATTCTTGTTAGGGGTTGAAATACTTGCTAAGTATAATTGAATATGTTACAGATTATTAGGGGGGTTTTGTCATTTTGAGGGAGGAGAAGATTGTACTTGACACCCCTTTAAGTTAGGGCTGAGACAGCCTGCCAGAATATGTTAGTTCTTTTTCAGCAACTAAGTTTTAGCCTAATGCAAACTGGAAGGAAGGGGTCTTGGGTACCATAACAGCAGAATATCTGTTTGCATAATGTGCTGCGATAAGCTTTGAAATCTGTCACCATTTATGTATATGCATATTAATTGTTAACTATGTCAATGTCCATGTTGGTAAACTTGTTACCCATTTCTCCATCTGTGCTTCTTGTTGTTTTCCTCTTTTTTTTTTTTTTTTTTTTCCCTAACATTGCTGCAATAAAAAAAACTTGAATCGGAGTTAATAGAAGATAATTTGTACCACCTCTCTCTCTGAGCCATGAAGGGGAGGATTGGCCTGATGTCAATATGAGTGCTAGTAATGAGTTTTGAGTCTTTTCGTGATATGTAATGAGAGTTTTCCTTGTCCTCAGTTCAGAGCTGTTTTCAATACTGACTCAGAATGGGCTAACACTGAGATTTGTAATCAGCTTTCATCCTTTCCCATTGTTTCCATCAGGATATATTCTCTTAACCAGAAAGGTAATAAAATAGTCATTTGTAAAAGCAAAGCTATCCTGGTAATCAATTCTGAATACAATACTGAAATTGTTCCCATAACCTATGTCAATGGAAGCAAAACACATGACTGAATAGTACTGCAGCATTGTAAAAATTAAGTCTCCAGGAAGATTAATAGTATGCTTGTAGCAAAGTGGTGCCAGCCCAAACAACATTAAGAGGTTTTATGCTTGTTCTATCCTGACAACAATCCTGAGAGCACTGAGGTTTTAAAATTTAATGAACGTGAATGTTGCTATCTATTCAAATATATAGCCTAAAATATTGAAGCCTTTCTTACCACCCCTTACTCCGCAAACTGACACTTCTATGACTCAGATAGATAAGCCTATCCATATGACATAACAAGACTAAGACCACATTTTGATATGACAAAGGATAACTGCTTTTAAGTGGGGACAATATAAAGTCAAAATACGCAGGGTGGACACTGAAGTATAGGAAGAAGGGGTAAATTGTTCTTTATCACAATAGAAGAGTATAGGAAAAGATACTGTAGCCATTGTCTCTGGAGTGCCCTCCCTGTTATTGAAATATAGCCCACCAAAGGTAGCTTTTTATTTCCTGAGTTACGCTAATAAGAAGAAAGCATCCAATATAAAAGAAGTAAACTATATTAGCAGAACTCATGAAATTAGTATGATAAGCATATGTGCAAGCTATATTCATCTCTGCTACCTTAAACAGTATCTACTTGTATCTGCAAATATTTCAAGGCTAAGATGCTCACAGTTGGAAACTCCTGGTCCTTAAAGGTGCAGGATATAAAATCCCTGTTAGGGCTGAAATGCAGCCCCAGGATCAGGAGCTGTAATCCGATCATGTAATAGGATTGATATAAATATAATCCTATTAATAAATCATGTGCTTGCATGTCAGAATGAGCCATGAATAAAGGCTAGAAGATTTTTGGGTCATGTTTCTCTTTCAGCACAGATAATCAATGTGCACCTTTGTAATAGACACTGATTTAAAAGGTGGATTTGGGTGTAGGCAGCAACTTCATGCCATAAATTAATTTTGCTAAAGGTTCTGAGCTGCTGGTTGTTGGTTCTTTTTTCCTCTCTCTTTTCTCCTCCAGCAATATTAAAAAGGAAGGCTGAAATGATTTATTTTTAAATTGACCTCATTGCTCATGATAGATGCCAAACAACAAATCATATCTATGAAGCAAACCCCCATACAGTGTCAGAAGGAAGAAATCATGTATCTGTGAAGAATATACCATTGTATGCAGCTGATAAGAATACAGCTAAATGGCTCATGTCATGTAATCAGCACAGTTATAGTGTATTAATCCCTTAACAATGTAAAAGGTGGCAAGCATTTGTTGAAAGCCAGATATGTATGGTGATTGACCTGGATTGCCGAGTATCTTGAATTGCAGTCATGAAGAGTTTAGCAAATTAAGTGCCTTTGACCTTTTCGCCCACCTTAATCTTGCAAAGAAGACACTGTGAACATTTTGTGCAAGCGTCATGCCAAAATAAAGCACTGGCGGTAACTTTTTTTTGTCCCGCTTCTTGTCATCACTCTTTGAGGTAAGAGACACCCAAAAAAGAACTGCGCTCCACGCTTTCTCTAGTTTTGAAGCCTGAACCAAGATGAAAGTATTACAGTAGGCTAATAAATTTTCTTTGGAAGTTTAAGTTCTCAAAACACACCAAGTATCAAATCCTTTCATGCACCTGATTTTGTTTCAGAAGTAGTGTTAAATGTGTTTTTTGGATACAGTGTAATGTAGGAAGTTTTGTTCTGTCTATGTGGTATAACTATCTACTATGTTAACCTGATTTTGGTGAACAAACTTCTAAACTATGCCCTCATTAGTAAGCATGCATGCAAACATATTTATAGGTACAAATGCTATTTTAATTATAATTAAATAAGTAGGAAGTGAGACTGAATTATCTGCTCAGCCCTTCATGTGGTGTTTCCAGTTCGGGGTCTGCAAAGCCTTGTGGCGAATCTTTGTGGTACTGGCACCCAACAGATACCTCGTTGCTGTTTTTAGGTGGTAATGTGTAGTCCAAACACATTTGAATTACCATCCTATCAGCATATCGATATCTGGTAAAGCAGGAGGAAAAAGAACTGTAAAAAAAAAAAAAATTAAAGTATATGCTACTTGAACCTCTAGGGGTGTATCAGTCTCTACTTTGTGGACTAGAAAAGCTTTTTCCAGCTTTGGTCTTGGTTGGTTGGTTGCTGTCTAGAGTTATCTTGATTTCAGTATTTATCTTCTCTATTTGGGAGATTTAATACAGTAGAAAGAGACAATCCCTCATTAAAGAAGTTAATTGGTCTAAGTAGACAAAGGATTTCTATTCTTTCTAAATGTAGCATTGGGAAAAGAGAGAGAAAAGCTTGGAAATTAGTCCATGTCTTTTGAATGCCATACAAATACAAATATGATTTCAAGACTCTTGAGTCTCTAGAACATTTCATTTAGTACATTCACATTTTATACTTTCATCCTGATGCAGCCTATTTTACATCATTACAATCTGGACATAGAGAAATTAATGTAGTTGGATGGAGGGAATAGTTGTCTGGTATTAGTGTGATTTATGTTAAAAGCTAATATTAGGTGAATGTGCAGTGTTTCACAAATCTCACACCTTTTCTAAACCTAGCTGAGGAACTCACTGTGGTATGTCCTCATCATTCTTGAATTATCTTCTGATATAAGTATATGATTTATTAGTGGTGACAGATGCTGACTTGGCTTTGCAGATCCCATTATGTTAATGGATCATATTTTGCTGGAAAACAGCTTTTCTCAAATGGCCTGTCCTTGTTGAACAGCACTGAGTTATTGTTTCACTAGCTTTAGTTTCTTCTTATAATTAACTTTCAAATGTGCTACGGGAACATAAGGAGCATTTTACAGTAACCTGTAAATAAAACCATTTCGAAACAAAACTGACAGTGAATACCAAGCAGTACTGCAATCTGCTGCCAGTAGAGAGAGTCATGAAATGAATTACCTGTGGACATGAACTATTGATGAATAACTAACGCAACCTCACTTCATGCTTTTCATATATACTGTGCACAAAGTTGTCTAGAATAGGAGCAGGAGAAGGGAACTTAAGAGCTTTCAAAGTTTACTGACAAAGTTTACTTTCTTATCTCCTTTAACTGTTTTCTTGTGTTTTCTGATTAGTCATGTAGTTTACTTATCAGTTCCTGATTACTAATTTTATGTAATTTACTATTTTCTGGATGATATGACTCTAAGATCTGTTCTACCTCATCTTTCAAAACCGACAGTGTTCAACATTTTCATGCTCCTAATCCGAGACTTTGTAGATTGCTAGTGGATGTCTACATTGTGTGTACCACAAATTCATATATATATGTATTACAAAGAAACTAATCAAAAGGCTCCTTTTCTAAGTAGCAACAACTGGTACTGGAAAAAAATTGCTCCTATTAAGTTCCTTTTACAATCAAACAGTATGGATAACTATAACATATAATGAACCTTATGCTTTTATTATGTTTACTTGTCTTACAAAATGTTCAGCCATTAATGCTTTAAGGAACAGTATTTATGCAGCTCAGAGCTACAAAATTGTCAGTTTTTTAATCTCAAGTTTCTTTAGAGCATCTATCCTTGTAAATGTGGATAGATAATAACAATTTCCTACCAAGCAAAACTGTTATTTTAACTCCTATTTAAAAAAAGAATCTTTAGGATAAAGCTATTTCGTAACTATAGAGTAATCTTTTTAGTCAAATGGTGATGATGTACCTAGTGTATCTGAAATCAAAACCATACATTTTGCAACCATTTTTTATAGATAACTGTTGGCCATACAAATACAGGAAACTATCATAATTTTAATAACTGAAAAATAGTATTTAGCCTATGCGTAAAACTCTTGAAATAAATGCAGTTATACATCTTTCCTTTCTATTAAAACCAAGATGTCTGCAGCACAAAGAAGGATGACTTTTTCCAGCTCACCCATCAATGCAGTGATGGAACTAAAATTTGAGCCCTATGTTCTGGAGACCCAGGGTGTTTGTGCTTCTGTGATTTGCATAGCAGAAATTTATCAGAAAAGGGCATTTGAAATAAGATACATTTTTACAATGTTTATCACTTTATTTTCTAGAACTATGACCTTTATGAGGCTCCCATGAAGATCATTGTGTAGGGGCAACTGGGGAAACCTTGGGATCAGAGAGAATGATGGATGACAGGGCTTCTCACAGTAAACAGTTGCAAAGATGTTTTAGAGTGGTTTTTGGAGAAAAACAGAAGAGAAACCGTACAAGGACAAATCTTGCCTTAAAAAAACAACAAAAAAACCCCCAAAAAACCAAGTAAACAAAACCACAAGATAGCAGGACCTGGGTTTTGCAAAGAGATCTTGGCTTTATGAAGAAGAAAAACTGTAAACCTTAGGAAGGACTTCAGTAATAATAACTATTTCTGACTTAAGATGACTCTTCTGAAAGGAAAAATGATCTCACAAGCATGTGGTATTGTCTGTGATCACACACACCATTTCTGTGTAATGCCAGTTTTCTTTTTCTAGATGCTATGCTACACACAAATTGGCAGCTATTTTTGATGAGGTTCAAGCAAGTGCGGGTTTAATACTAGTAATAAAAGTAATGGGAAGAATATCCATTTCATAGAAAAAAGAAGATCTCAGTGTGAGCAATTATGGTGTTAATTTCTGTGCATTAACAAGACTCAGCTTTTTACTACTGAAGAGGAGCATGGTGTAAAACCACTAACCAAAGAAGGCAGTGCTGGGCTGTGGTTACCATTACAGATTGGTGGCTTTATGTGAAGGTTGGGTTTGAGGTTTTTCTTTTTGTTTCTTTTGGTTTAGTATTTCAAAGCAGGGACTTACTGGATTAGTGTTTACTATTTTATTGATGTCAGGATGTTCTTTCTATTCCAACAAGCTTTTACATATTAAGAAACCAGCAGGTCTGAAAGCTCTATCCCTTGAACAAATTATGCTGAGGTTTTCCCCTACTGCCACAGTTGTTTAAAAAATAGACATAAATAAAAAGCCCTTTGACCAAATCAATACTTAGGTAAGAGATATTTATGCACTTCTTAATTTAATTTACACAGGACCAGATTTATCTTCCCTGAGAAACCAATTCTATGGTTAGAGGAAGAAGGCCTGCAAACATATGGTGCACTCCTATATGTGTTAAAAACTCAGGACTTCATGCTTCAAAACCATGTTGGTATAATTACAGGTCAGCTCTACAGAGAGTTACAGTGTAATTAAAATTTAAAAAAATTGGGCCTACATAATTCCTAGGATTGGTTATGATGTTTGAAAGAACAGAAATACTAGTGGAATCTGTGCTCTAATCTAAATCCTACCTACTGCAGTAGAAGGAATAGAAAAGGCTTTGCAGAAGAAGGGCAATGTTACCTCACCAGTTAGAAACAGATGATTGGGTTGATATGTTGCAATTTTTTTAGACTATCATGCTGTTTATTTTTTACCTATAAAGATCTGGAGAAAAAGTTAAGCCCTGCTAATGGGAACACAAGTATCGTCTGATAGCTAGCGCAGTTGCATTAGCTGGGAGTTGTTTCTCAAACCATCTAACGGGCAGCTGATTTCCACAAAACAAGTGGTGATACAGTAGGAATGTGAACAAAGAGGAGCAAAGTCCTTCTTATCACTTCCTGTAGACTGTACTCATATAAGGTCTTACACATGAAATTAGATTTGACTGTGGCCTTCACAAAACAGACATTTTGCTCCACTTCCACTTAGTGCAGTTTTTAAAAATTCAAAATTAAGCAAATGGATGTAGATTCCTGAAGAAAATTTGTATATGAACACAATGTGTTGACTAATCTTAGTTATGTCCTTTTCCTTTTGTCTGTAGTGTTACACCAATTGCAGTGCTGTTCTTCTATGAGTGTGATGTACAGGGAAAAGCTAGGCTCTGCAAAGCTGAGGCTTGACCCTTTGACTTGTGGAATATTCGAAACTTCCATTGAGTGTACTGAAAAAACTTCTGCCTAATCGACTCCAATCATGTGAGGGTCTCAATAACGGCTTTCTGCAACTGATGTCTTGTGTAATTTGTGTTCATGTTTGATTTCAACTGGGAGATTGCTTAATTTACTCAACATCTCTTCTCACTGGCAACTGTGTAGTAAACCCCCAAAACCTCTCATAAAATGCTCTTTGAATGTGAATTATAAACTATGGGACTGCGAAATGTAGAGAAACAGCTGGTCAAAGACAAATTATTTGGGAACATTATTGAAATGTTTCCCTGATTTTACTTATATATTTTTTTAATCTTCTCAGTATTCATCTATACACACTGGAAGTTTAGAATTAGTTTTAGACTTATTTTTAAAATTGATTTTTTGTTTACCTTTTTTCTTCTTTTTATAAATGTGCACTGTCTGGCTTCCCTCTAGAATGGACTGCTGCATCAAATTGCTGAAGCAGCTTTGCCACTGAAAACTAGTTTGCGTAGAAACTAGTAAACCCAGACTTTCTTACAGTATCTTCAAAGTATCACAAAATAGCCATCTTCACGATATCTCCAGCTTTTGTCCCATTTGTGTTATGATTATCATAGTGATCTCATTTGCATTAGAAGCTTCATGGGTTTTTGCTTGTTATTTCAGCTGAGTTCTGCACTATGTGCTAACAGATATAAACAAGTTGTTAGTACTGAAGTTGCACGTATGCAGTCAAAAAAATATTAATTCCCTTTTACCTGTTGGATTTTTTTCCCAATTAAGAGGTTACCACCCAGAGATTAATTTCTAAACTTTGTGGCATGTCAGTGTGACTAGATTGGGGATGTGGGGGGCAGTAATTTAGAAAAGTACTTGGTGAAAGTACTCAGTTTTTCAAACCTGAGATTGATCTCTACAGGATGAGATGCTTTCCAACTTAGATAGATTGTAACATAATTAATTTGGTGACAATCTGGGTTTTTTTCTTACTGACTTGGCTGAAATTAAAAGAAAGGATAAACCTACGCAATTACTTCACAGAGAATCTACACAATGCTAGAAATTAAATTAATTGTAGCTGTTTTTTCTCCCTCCTGCTTTTTTAATCTCTCAGCTTCAATTCCTTATTCATTATTCAGCCTAAAAATCTTCCTAGTGAGTCTAGGGATTGTACTCCCAGTTCAGACTTGGTGTGATGGTTCTTCTCAGCTTTCCACTCAGTTTTTCTCTTCTGTCATTCTCTCACAGATTCACAAGCATTTAAAAACTAATAGCTAGTGAAATTGCCCCGAAGTTCCCAAGACCTTTCAACAGAGGTCATAGATACTTGACAACTAAAATAAATAAATAAATAAATAAATAAATAGCTTTCCTTCTGCAGCTAGTAAAACCAGTGTCTGATTAATACATACAAAATACAAGTACTATGTTTGCTACTTTTTGTTTAAATGTCTCAAGAAAAGATACTTTAAACTCTGTTTTATTTACTCTCTTTCTGCTGAGTATTTCCAATTGGGGATTGCGTGCCTGCTTAAAGTTATGTTGTACCTGTAAACGACAGCCTCATTTATTTGTAGAAAAGGTACTAGAAAAATCAGATGTAACAGTTAACGTTGTTATACCAAGGAAAAGCTGATTTCCTGTCTTCACAGAGGAGCCTGGACCTGATAAGAATATTACATGCTGGTAGCTGAGCAGTTCTTGGGCATTATGACATATGTAATACTAATGGTGAAACAAAAACCTGTGTGGAAGATAGCTTAATTTGATGACATAGTTAGGCATTCTCCATTTTATCGAGACCATAGATGAAGAAAATGTTTTTTAGTATGTAAATTCATTTTAAAGTTTTTTTTTCTGCCTTTCAGTGATGCTTTTTGCATACCTGAAAGGTTACAGATTAAATTAAAAAATACAGAGTTAATCTGATATCTTTTGTTTGCGAAATTTCATAATGCTTTATAAAAATATTAAGATATTAATTAACTAAATATCAGCACACACCTCTGAAGAGGTATGACTGAACCCTCCAACAGCTGGCTGCCAAAAGGCATGATGAGGTTTTGACATACCGAAATCATAATCAATTGTAGTTCACAGAATTGAGTCTGGATTTTCTACATATTTTGATAGGCAAAACGCAATTTTAATTAATGGTTGGTAGTACTTTGGAGGAAAATACATATCACTGTGTTTACCTTCTGTCAAAATACCCTTCTCACTGTCTGGATAGATATAACAGCACAACAATACTTTGAGAATTTAAAGGGCATAGTACATTCTGTCTTTAATCCTTTTCAGTTCATGCATATTATTGATAATGCCATGATTCTATGGGAATGTGAAATAATCATAGAATCATAGTATCATTAAGGTTGGAAAAGACCTCAAGGATCATGAAGTCCAACATGTATTAAGTGATTAAGTATTGACCAATTAAGAGTATACTTCAGCAGACTTTAGACTGGATTTGTGTTTAGAATTTGCAGCCACATAATTAGTAATCAAAAACTTTGCCATCAGATGAAGTATGTGTCTTCAGGCAGTTTCTAGTGAGCTCTGTTCAGACACTTTTAACAATAAGTGGAAAATTTTCTTTCCAGTTGACATGTTGTAAACTAGGGCAGAGTGGCGCTCATCTGTCATCTGTGGTGGTTTGATCAAAGTATGTTTCAGAGAACAATACAGAGAAACCTTAATCATTGTGTTACATGCTCATTACTGTGGTGGTGGTGTCATTGTGTATGGTAACATGTAAACAAAGTTGTGTTTGGTTCCACTTTGGTGCGGAACAGGAATTTCAGACATCTCTTTTTATAGTAAGGAAAAAATTAATATATAGAATAATGGAGTATAGTATGCTGTTAACATAGCATGCTGATACCCAGCCATCGTTATTTGGGAGCCTGCTACATGCAAAGTGGCCTTTGATTGAAGGATTCGGGAAAATAACAATGATTTGGGAGAGTTTTCCAGTGACTGAACTGGCATGAGTTAACAAGTGTGTCAGACTGCAGAAGAATGAATCTATAACTTTAGTTTTTCCATCTAAACTGTTTTTTTCTATTCAATTTGACTGAAAATACAGGAGATTAAACCCAATAGACAAAAAATGCCATCAGGTTACTTAGTCTTTTGTCTGAAACTGTGAATTATTTTCTGAACTGTGACAGAATCTTTTGCCAAAATAAGGAGGGAACATTTTCACTAAGGACAAGGAAAGGGCCGAGGTGCTTAATGCCTTCTTTGCCTCAGTCTTCAATAGTCAGACTAGTTATCCCCAGGGTATTCAACTCCCTGAGCTGGCAGACAGGGACAAAGAGCAGAGTAACCTTCCCACAATTCAGGAGGAAGCAGTTAATGATGTGCTACGCCACCTGGACACACACAAGTCTATGGGGCCAGATGGGATCCGCACAAGAGTACTGAGGGAGCTGGCAGGGGAGCTTGCCAAGACACTCTCCATCATTTATCAACAGTCCTGGCTAACAGGGGAGGTCCCAGAAGACTGGAAACTTGCCGATGTGACACCCATCTACAAGAAGGGCCATAAGGAGGACACGGGGTACTACAGGCCTGTCAGCCTGACGTCGGTACCAGGGAAGATTATGGAACGGGTCATCTTGAGTGTGCTCACACGGCATGTACAGGACACCCAGGGGATCAAGCCCAGCCAGCATGGGTTCATGAAAGGAAGGTCATGCTTGACCAACCTGATCGCCTTCTATGACCAGGTGACCTGCCTGGTGGATGAGGGAAAGGCCATGGATGTTGTCTACTTGGACTTTAGCAAGGCCTTTGACACCATGTCCCACATCATTCTCCTGGAAAAGCTAGTGGCTCATGGCTTAGACAGAGACACTCTTTGCTGGATAAAAAACTGTGCTGGATGGCCGAGCCCAGAGAGCTGTGGTGAACGGAGTTAAGTCTTATGAGGAGCGGCTGAGGGAAGGGGGGTTGTTTAGTCTAGAGAAGAAGAGGCTGAGAGGAGACCTTATCACTCTCTACAACTACCTGAAAGGAGGTTGTAGTGAGGTGGGTGCTGGCCTCTTCTCTAAAGTAACAAGTGATAGGACAAGAGGAAATGGCCCCAAGTTGCACCAGGGGAGGTTTAGGCCAGATATTAGAAGGAATTTCTTCACTGAAAGAGTGATCAGGCATTGGAACAGGCTGCCTAGGGAAGTGGTGGAGTCACCATCCCTGGAAGTGTTCAAGAAGCATGTAGATGTGTGGTGCTTAGGGACATGGTTTAGTGAGTTAGGTGGTGTTGCGTTGGACTTGATGATCTTTGGGGTCTTTTCCAACCTTAATGATTCTATGATCTATTCTAAGTGTAAAATTTTCAGAAAATGCCAGTGCATTCACTTAAAAGTTTACCATTTTCATTAAAGTTTGTCTTTTATTTATGTCCACCATCCAATTTCTTGTCAGAATTATAAACATTTACACCACTGCCCCCACCCTGCTTCTCTAATTGCTGATAGAAATGAGTAACAACACCCAATCTGGATGTCGAAGGTGCAGATTCAAATCCCCACTCTGCCCAATTTGAAGCAAAGACTAAACTTGGGAGATCTGTCTCTGGTTAAGACAATATAGTTAACGTTAATATTATTATACTAATATCTCCATGATTTAAATTTTCATTAATTTTTTCCCATCAGTGCCACGGTTTCACTAAAGCTTGTTAAGACTTCTCAACACAACTTTTTTTCCATGCAGAAAATGCTGATTTGATTTTTCAATAACAAAAGCAGCTTATAGCAAAGTTTCAAACTACAGTTCCCAATATTTTCAACCTGCTGAAACATTTGACATCAAACTTGTTTTTCAGTTTAAAATGTGAAAATTTTTTGGAATAAAATAATATGTGTTTAGCATCTCTTATAGTAAATTCCTTGTGTAGAGTTTCTTACATGGCTCTTCGTAAGCACTGTGTCTCTGCGTTGCAACTGATTGGACCCTTATGTAATATTGTCTGGTATATGCATTTTTTTAACTTCAATACAATTATTCTACTGAGACTTACCAAGAAAAAAAAAATGAGGTTTTAAGAGATACATAGGAAAATAAAGATGTTTTGCGGCATAGATCAAAGGACTAGTCACTAGCTTCTACCGAGGTTACAGATGTTTTAACTTTTTCTAGAAGAATTGTAACGAAATCACTAGATTAGACAACTCAGATCAACACATTGAATAACCACTCTCCTGTCAGAGGAGTTTCTTGCACTGTGCTGGGATGGCTTTATGCTGCTCACCCAACTTTATTTTGCTCATCTGGATCTTGCCATGGCTGTGGATTGCTATGGTGCTGATAAGTCTTAAGTTAGTCCTGCTAAAATTCCCCCACTAATAAAAAAAAAAAAGTGATTTCCTTTTTTTCATGTTTTGGCCTTGTTTTTAACACTTCAGAAGGCAAACCCAGTTATGAAATGTAAGATATCCTTGTTCATCCAGTCTTGTGAAAAAACTGCATTACATTATCTTTTGCATAAACTCCATGTCTGCAGATTCCTGTAGGAACTGTCTGTGTAAGAACTATCTGTATCTCAGTACTGCTGCGTAAGGAGATACTCTGTGTTCAGAGTCTAATGGGAAGTATGAAACACTGGCAATACTAACATTTTCTCACAGGATTTTCTGCCAAGTTCTGCAGACTTGTGAAACTTGTAGAAACATCAGATTTTTTAAAAATTATTTTTTTAAATACTTATCCCTCAGCTCATGATCTGTTTAAGCTGCTCTCATCACCAGTCTAAACTCTTGGTGGTCAGCACACAGAGTCATCTGTTTTTTTCTAATCAGAAATCCCACCAAGTAGATAGCAAACTTTGTCTTCTAAGCTGAAAGTTCACATTTTTTCAATCAGTAGTGTAATAATAATAATAATAAAAAAAAATCAGTGCATGAAATCTAGAATAGGAATAGTTGCTACCAGTCATCGTGTGGGGGTGGCTAGGTGTAGGCTAGGGAAGAGTCTTGTGTAGAACAGCCTGCAGGATTGATCTGTGAAGAATAGCTGACGTGGTAGATTAGGAATATTTAGTTATTTATGCAAGTACTGCTCTTGTACCATTCTTGTAATGCTACTGTGTGAGAGTGCAGAGAAGCAGGAAGGATGCCTGGGGTAGTAGTGTTTTAACTTGTTACAGTAGGATGTGCTACATCTTATGTGTTATAGCCCTTGCTTTTTGGAAGCATGTTCTGAAGATGGTGAAGCTGATGCCCGGGTGCCTTGTAGCTGTTGCTTGGGTGCACTGTACAGTTTCTTCAGGTGTCACCCCTGAACTATGAGGAATTCAGCAAGAATTGTCTGGCTGTGAAATGTTTTTCAGCCATTTTATGGCTGAATATTTGGATCTTTTATGTTGTCGCTCAACTTTCAGTTTATGCTCCTACCCGTGTGCTTGGACCCCTGGCTAGAACATTGTCCTGTAAGATTTTTCTCCATGTCCTGCAACATTTAATGTACCAGCCAGAACAGAGTCTGTCACATGGTGAATAAGCTATTTAAGAATGAAAAGAAAACAAAGTCTCCAAGTGCATAACTTAAAGAAATTTTAATTAATGTCAGCAGGGAAGTCTCTGTGGGGAAAAAAATGGAACTGTAAAGTGTTCTGGTTTTACAAAGTCTTTCTGCCTCTTCTCTCCCCAGCTGGTTTCTTCCACAGATAAAAACCACAGCCTCCAAATGTAGAAAGATAAATACTGGCAGCTCTCAGGCTTGCTTTTTTATCCCCTGCCTGATGGGAAAATGCCAGTCAGTTTTCAGGCTTTTACAAGTGAGCCTTTAGGGGCTTAATCACCAGACTTGGAATTTCTGGTAAACTGTTCCCTGCAGCTTTGGTTGTGAGACACAAAATTCATTTGTATCCCATTTTCTGTTTTTGATTTGCTGCCTAAACTTATTATGAGTAGATTCTTAGAGAGTTCTGTTTTGGTATTTTTGGTTGTTTGTTTGGGGTTGTTTCTGTTTGGTGATTTGTTTGTTTGTTTTTTTGTTTTAAACTCCCCTGAACTTTACTCTCATTGTTGTAGTCAGTCTTTTTAATCCATAGCCTGTAACACAGTTTTCAGTTACTGACAAACCTTATCTTTTTGCTTCCATAACATTTCCATAAAAATATCCATGAAGGTTTCTGAGATGTTTGCTAATGAGAGGTGATTTTTGCTGTGTTTTATGGGCCATGCAAAATTATTCCAATGAGTCACCATTGCTACCAGGCCAAAAAGGTGCATTGCTTATTGCTAGCCTGACTATAAAAGAGGATAGATGGAAGTATACTGTGCAAATAAACCCCAGAAAGACTAACTCAGAAGAAATTTCAGCTGATATTTGATGTGTTCATTTGTAGCAACAAATTTAGGTAATCTAAGTGGTCTTGGTTTTCAAGAGAGTCACCTATGTGTATGATGCCTAAAGTAGGACAGGTCCTGAAAAGAGAGCTGTTTCTGGGATGGGGACGGTCAAAAAATTTAATAATAAGAAAAATACAGTGTAAGGAAATTAGGCTCTATCTGCCAGATTTCACTGCACTACACATACTATGTTTAAATGAGTTTATAGTAGGAACCATGCTGCATTTTCAACTTATTAACCTTCTTTTTCTCAAGGGAAGCCTTTTTGTTCATATCATGTTTATTAATTTGGGGGGGTTTCCAGGTATGTAATTCAGTGGGATAAAGTGCAGACATGCAAATAAGTGACTGGAGTGAGTTGATGCCTGATAGTTGGTCATGTATTTGCTCTAAACCCAAGGTAAATGAAGGAATTTGAGTTAAATTAACTCTCCTTTACTAATGACTAGTCTAGTGTGTTTGGCTTTACTTTAACTAAGAGCACTCACACAGACGTTTACTGTTCACAGGTGTATACGTGGTGAATTGGGGTAGCTTGTTCCTGTCAGAGCTTTGAGTTACATGGGCTGCTCTTTTACCAGAGAACAAAAATAATGGTGAATTTTAAATACTGATGTCATTCCAAGTCTTCCTCTTGAATACTTTGTGTTGTTTTCTTTCACTGTAAAAGCTGTGGTTTTTTTTTTTTTTTCTTATTAACTTTTTTCATTTTAACTTAGGTCCCTATTCTTATATGAAGGGACTTATTCTTTCCTAGTCTTGCAGGGACTATTAGATAAGGAAGATAGATGTTTTTTTTTTAAAGGGGGATTATTTTTTTCCATTTAATATTTTGATTAAACATAATATTTTTAATGTAGTACTGTGAATTACTCCCCTAAAGTAATGGAACAAAAATAATAAAGAATATTTTCATGTCAGAATGAAGAAAATTCTTTAATGTAAGCACAGGATTATTAACTGTATATCACAGTCATGTGGACTGCTAGAAAGCTGGTGCTATAACTAGGGCTGATGCTGTGTGTTTCTTGGGAAGCAACTGGATATGAACATACAGCAAGATCAGCACACAGTACTGCAGTACCATTTGCACTTAATTTTTCCCTTTCCCTTTGTTTTAATAGGTGTTTTCAGTGGGTGACAGACTTGCAGACAATTCCTAAATCTGTGCATGATGAAGAGCCATTAATCTAGTCCCTTTCTTCTTCATAGTGTCAGATCATAATTCCCCTGCTCCTGTCAGGCAAAAAAAACCCAAGTGAATGACAGCATCAAGCAGATGCAGCAACAAAACTGCATCTTTACTTACAAATGACTCTCCTTCAAGGAGTGGTCTCCTAGCACAGTGGTGCAGGAAGATCTTCCACTTGCTGCTTAGATTCAGTTCCATTATATTACACTGAGCTAAAGCCCTTGAGTCCAGGTCACTAGTGGGTACTATATGGTACTTCTGATTATCATCACAATTTTATTTAATTTTAATATAAGTAATTTAAATTTATTTATTAAAAATCCAAATGTTTAAGAAGGCAGGGCTGTAGGCCTTCCAAAGTGATGATTTTGTAACCTGAAAATCAGGGCACAAGGTTATGTAAAGCGCACAGGGATTAATGGATGCATCTGGAGGACTGTATAGGTTAGAAAAAAAGGAAAAACTGACCCAGTCCGGCCTATGCTTTCTGCTGGGAGCAGTTCTGCAGTGAATTGTCATTCAAGAGAACTGGTGTTATTCTCTGTGAAGTAGTGGGAATTTTTGTGATCAGGCAGGTCACATATTTCTGAGCTTAGTCACTAAGTGGGAACTTTGTTACTCCTCATGGAAGGTGTTCTATCCATTGTCAGAAAGGTATGCTGATATTTAGAATGAACTATTTTGCAAGAACCTGAGTATCTTCACTTCTGAAAGTCTCAACATTTTTGTTGTATTAAAAATAGAGGTGAGGTGTGTTACAGATAACCTTGCAAAACTGTATAAGAAGAGACTGGAGATACTGGCACTGTAGCAGTGAGTTCTGCACATCATGATTTCACAGTTTTGCGGTATGGTTAATACTAACAGGTGTTGATGTGATGCTACGTAAGTCAGAAAATATATCAATAGATGCTGTATAATTTCCTAAGACAGACAATACATTATCACATTTTAAAATAAACTATATTTTCACTTATACCTGTGCTCTTTCTGTTTGATCAGAGGGAGATTTAAATTGCTTGAGAACATCGTAATCTCATTGCCTCACTAATTCAGTTTGAAAGCATGTTTCAGTTTTTTATCTTCTACATGCCTCCTAAAGATATCACTACAAAATGGCTGACTATAGTGACTTTTTTCGTTGGATGGTAACTCCATGTAAGCAGAGAAGATATACCCTGAAATAATTGAACGGGAACAATCATGGATTAACTGAACTTAATCTGATAAAGAAAACTCAATACCTAATTAGTCTCTTGTCCTTGTAGCATGTTTTGAAGCTGAGGTTCATCATTAATGAAAGTAACTAAGTGCACAAGTATTTTATCACCAACAGCATTCTACGAGAAAGGGACAGGTTGGCAGTGAAAGGATAGGACAAAGGCATGGGTGGATCAATAACATGCAGGTCCGCCTTTCCTATGACAACTATTGTGCTTCCAGTTATAATTGCTTTGATAGCACCAGGGAATCTAAGTTGAAGTGTACAGAGATAAGTTGAGATGCAGGATTTATGCAATAAACTTGTATAGGTGACTGCTGTACTTTGAATTGACACCTTTTTTTTGTTGTTTAAGGAACTTACTAATTGGTCTTGTAACTTATTAGAGCTTGTCCAACGGACAAACTGAATAGGCCCTGCTTAGCACTCATAATATAGTTCTGATTTTCTCTTAACAGCCAAATTCATACTGCAACTCATTACTATCTGCAGAGGATTAGCTTTTATATTGTCATTCTTGCTTCATTATATTAAAGGTCATTTTCCAGTTATCACTCTTACAAAATGAAGAAAGTCTACGCCTTAATTAAAAAATTGTTCAAGAAAATATGCTGATAAATACAAAATCTTTGCCAAAAGCTAATAGGAAGTTATTGTATTGACCTCTGTTACATTTGCTAGTCAAAATACTTAGTAGATAGGATTAAAGTAAGCAAAGGTATTTTGATATCTATTACATTTTGAACATGGAATAGCTATTAGAAATTCTATTTTTCTTAGACTTGAAAACAAAGGAGGATTCTCTTGGGCAGATCCATATGACAAGACTAAAATGTGATATTTTGTGTCCAGCTTGAGTCATGCAGAAAGAAAGGAAATTGAATGTATATTAGACAAGGAAATACAAAAAGTGTGCTTTAGTTTTGCAGAAACTTACTGCATAGAAACACACATAACTCCCACATAGCACCTAGTACCTTCTGTCCTAACAAAAGGATTAATTTGCATTGGAGGGATGATGGAAATAAATGGAGCTGCACACTGTTGCCTTACTGTTAATGTATGTGTTGAAAATGGACAATAGTTTCTCATGATGGTCTGATTATAAATATCCATATAGGAACTGAAGAGCAGGGAACATTTCTGAAAAATTCTGGTCCTTGTTTAACCTGTTAAAATCAAAAGGTACTTGGGGAAGGGAGTTGTTTTTGGTCTCACAGTCTATATTTGAATCTGTGACTTCTCATAAGTGTTTAGAGAAGAAAATAGAAAAGCAAAAAGAATAAAGATGGTAGTTCCATGGGACAGGAGCTGTGGAGTTCAACTGAAGAGAGAAAATAATGAGAAAAGGGGATACTTTCAGAATTCGGACATAATTGGGATATAATTTGCAATTGGGAGATAAACAGTTGAGTCATTCCCAGTAAGCTGGAAACTCCCTGCAGTAGTGTGACTCAGAAATGAAGGCATTTGTAAGTATTTCCATGGCAATATGCTCCTCCACAGTTTTTATTCTTATCTTGCAGCACTGCACAGCATTTCACAGAAAGGGAGAGGCTGTGTCTAAGAACAGGTAGCTTTGGCAGCCCTGTTAATAATGTCTACAATAACAGAAGCATTTGATGTCAAAGACTTTTTTTTCCCCTGTTTTTTGGGGTACAGACTCTTTAATAAGTTGGTAGAAAGGCCTGGGCTTGGAAGCAAGGTGACTTTTCAAATATTAGCTATAATGGCATTTTTTAAAAGCTGGAGGAAGAGTTAGGAAGGGAATGTAAATGACTGGCAAGTAGAGAAGAGCAAATGATTATCAAGGTAATAGCTGATATAGAGACTCCTGCTTGTTTTGGGCCTTGAAGGTGTGGCATATAGGAGGAAGGCCTAGGATGGAAGAAAACAAGAAAAGAAAAGGATCTAGTTTACAGCTGACTGAGAAATAAAGATGTTGCAGCAACATGAGAGTTATAGCTCATTAATCCTCAAACTCTTTTTGACACTACAGTGGCACATTGATTCAAAAGGTTGTTACGTGGGAAGGAAGATGTATAGACCTACAGAATGGTTGGTAAAGTGTTGAACAAAATAATAATCATGGATTCATGGGCTTTTGAGGACTTTCAGATATGTTGTAAAATGAGGTTATTTTACCAGAAAATTCTTGTTAAAAGTCCTAGTTGCTATTTCCAAAATCTCTGGCCTGTCACAGCCTGTATAATGGTGCTGGTAGGTGATCATTGAATTGAACTGTAGTTATCCTAGATGTCAAAACACATGACATGCCTGTGCTATCTGGGAGAAAACAGAACTAAAGCAAAGAGGTTTTGAAAAGTTCTTAAACCATTCCAGTAGGTGTACTGTTGTGTGTGCTGTCTCAGAAGCAGAGTATATTCTGATTCATTCATCTTACCCTAGTGATGTAATTTATGTGCCTTCCTTTACGTCCCCTTTACCAGTCTTACCACTCCTCTAGCATGCAATTCCTCACTAGGTGAAAAACATATGTACTTCTGTCTTGTCCTGAAAAGTTTTGGTGACTCTGATAGCAGAGAGTAGGGAGGTGTCTAAAGTCTCATGAGCCATGAGGAATAAAAGTGAGGAGCAGAAATGCTTTTTAGCACATAGACCTCTCTGCAGAATGGAGTTTGCAATGGAAAGGAAAAAAGGTGCCAGCATAGCTCTGCAGAATATGCTGCAGGGATGCATGAGGGGTGCTAAGCTCAGGTCTGGTGTGTTTAGAATCTGTGAAGTTATTCTGACAAATCTAGCCCAGGTTGTCTCAAATGATGTCTTCAGAAAACATTACACAGTTCACACATGGGACGTTTTTAAAGATCCCAGCTGTACTTTACAGACAGAAGTGTGGTCGGGTATATATGCATGATGAGGAATGATGATTTACTGCTCTGGGTGAAAGGCTGGCTGTTGGCCGCCTTCAGAAAGGCTTCTGAAGTTCCTTACTATGCTCTCTCTGTAATCTGTTCAGTGCTTCAGGTAAAAGATAAATAGGGAATTTATAGTAATTCTAGTAACAAGGAACCCATTCATGCTAACTATAACTATGAATACTAGCAGTTGTGGCCAATGCTTGATCTGGAGAAAGTTAGCCTGCATTCAGCTAGTGCCACAGGGTTCAGTGGCAATAAATTTGGTATTCTAGAGGTAAAATATTAAACACATATTTCTTACTACACTTCCAGCTGAAGACTAGATACGTATAAAATATATATATGCAAATTATATACATGTAAAATATTTAGATTTTTTAATAACTTTTTATTTGTAGGTGTCTATATATACAGCCTTTCTATATGGCTGTTAGTAAATCATATTTTGAACCTGCACATTGAAAATATACTTGGTGTGTCTCTAGATTTCAGAATCTAAAAATCAGCATTATAAAGTCTAGCATACCCTAAATTAAGGCTGACAGTATTGAGGTTTTTATATGGAGACTTTCAGCAGTAACAACAAGAGTCAGATTCAGCAACGAGCAGAATGGAATTGTCTGACAATTAGGTTTCTGATGGTTTTGTCTTTAATGCAAGAAAAGGAAGATTATTCTATTAATTACATAATAAAAGCATGTGGCCTTGTTGGTTTAAAATGTTTGTAAATTTGATAATAGCTTGAGTGTCCTCATAAAACGTTAGTGGAACCATGGTAGGTTTTTTCCATGTACTTGCTAAAATTTAACTTAAATAGTTGACAACTGTAACTTTGAGAAGATCATAATAAAAGAAAGTGTACAGACTTAATGAACACCACAAGATAGTTGAACAGATACAGCTACAATTTGGATACATTAGGGAAGAGCATGCTGAAAAGAGAGAGAGAGAGGAGGGGGCAGCTGATTCTCTAAGATGTTTCATGTATATTAGAAATTTTTATTTGTTTTCTGTTATTTTTGGGTATTCCTTATCTATTTAACTTCTAAAATTTAAGGTTTTCTTTGTATCCTGTCTGACATTTGACTCAATTTTTTGTAGTCTTGCACATATGTGGTTCTTAATCTGCATGCAGTCTGTGGAAAAGTTGAAAATCACACATTTAAGCCCAGGAATCTTTGATAAATAGTTCCAAGTAGCAACCAAATATACTTTGTTAAATTATTTTAGAATTAGTTCTGAGTATGTTATAGTTATTTTATGTAATGGCTATGAAACAGGATATGGTTTTGACCTTTTGTAAACACTTTCCCACAATTCCGAACGTATGAGTATTTGATATGCAAATTCTCATTGCAGAAGGAGCTGTGGAGTACTTTCTTATAAAACCTTGCTGCATGCTGAGAAAATCTTCACCGTTTTCAATTCCCAGAATGGTTGTATCAGTGCAATAACTTGTTATATTTTGTCCGACAGTTGGGCCTTTTAATTTAATTGCAATGCAGCAGAACAGTATCAGGGAAAACAATACAAATAAAACGAGCAACAGCTTCCTTGGATAAATAAGAACAAATCCACTCAATTTCTGTTTGAGCATCTGATCAGCTTCTATGATTGTTTATAACTGACTAGCATCTCTCTAAATCCACCATTAGGGCAAAACGTCCAAAGATGCAGTCATCTAGTAGCTTGCAAGCTGGCACATGCCCATAACTTTTTTGTTTAAAAGTTTATTTCACTTTTAAATAAAAGGAAAAAAAGGTATGGCTGTGCAGTTACAATGGCAACAATATGATTCCCCCAGAAGATGCGTTGTGTCTCTTAGATAATCTGTTTTGCCTCTATTTGCCATCTTATAAAATGGTGATAAAATAAACCTACTGTGAGAATAGAGATGTGTTTGAGAAGTTCTGAAAAACATACACCAAAGTACTTAAGTAGCTTAGACGTAGCTTAGCACACAATAAAATATGGATTATTGCAAAAATGTAGTAACTGCAGTTGTGAGATTTTGTGATATGATAATGATTAGCTATTGATAGAGAAATTTAATCATTGTATAGGAAGATGGTTTTATATAAAAAATTGAGGTCTGGTGTCTTGTTCTTTATGTCTGCACTGTCACAGTAACTGAATAAAATATAGAACTCATAGTAAGAAGAACTGACTCCCAAATTTATAATGTCTTTTTAGTGCACATACCTATGGTAAATTTTAGGTGGGTGGATTTTGTAGCCCTTCTGTTGAAGTTAAGTTTCCTGTCATCATGACTTAGGAGCTTATTAAACAAAAGGCAATAGCAACAGGTTTTTTTAAAAAACAAGAAGAATTATTTTCATGGTTGCCCTAGACAGTACCTATGTTTTCAAAAAGGAAGAATTAGTTTTCATTTGATAATTACTGGTCACCGGAATAGACAAAAACGTGCTTACTTGAATGTAATTTTTTGTATGAAGAACTGCAGGTTGGAAAATACAGTTCATCTAAAGGATGCTGAAAAGGAAAAAGGCTCCCTTAAGCCCTTTGGCTTCATTAAGCTTTGGCTTAAGCCTGTGGGTAAGTGCAAAGGAAAGTTGTATGCTGAGACAGTTCATGATGTATTAGGTAGCTGAAGACCATCACATGTCTGGATGACTGGCGTGTTATGGTGCTTAGCAAAAAAGACACCTCTTTGAAATGAACTTATGTGACCTGAGAGATTTATTTATGGAAAAAACAAATGAATGTGAAGAATGAGGTCATTCTGATGTTGTCAGGGAAGCTAGAGCAGCCATGAACCTGAAAGTAATGATGAACATAACTCAGAAGGTTTTGTACAGATAAGCATTCAATTGACTAGAAAGCAATAAGAGCAGAGGTGCACTGAAATTCAGTGGAATCTATTTCAAACTTCAGAAATACATTCAGGTTCTGCTGGAGTTGCTAGAGTTCAAGACTGGTTAATAAGAAAGAGTTGTTTCTTCCTTCCTTATAAAGAAGGCATCCAATTTCAAATGCCACTCTACAAACTTGGAGGCCTTAACTATGTATTTAGATCTAACAGAAATAAAGGGGCATAGCAGTTATGCTTAAGTGCTCTGTTGAATACAATGTAGTGCAGCAGAAGAGTATTGATGGTAGGTCAGTACACTTGTAGGGGCCCATCCTCGTACAAATATTTCTACCCTGTTCAGTTTGCTGCAGCGAATCTGTTAAGATATGCTTCTGTTGAGTGTAGTGGTACAACTTACAGATTCTTTGCTCTCCAATTTGAACCCCTAACCATGCACCAGCTGACTAAAACTGGGCATGATAAATGCAAAAGTTAATTTTAATTAGCTGGACAAGCTTTAGTCTTAATGAGATCTTATGCTAATATAGATGACGGGGCTTTATCTGGAGGAAAGAATAGGCTGGTCACTGCATTCTGTATACTCTTAATAAGAGGAATTTGCAGTAAGCGTTTGTGCTGTTGTCTTGGTTACTGTCATGCTCTTGCCACAAGCCATGATCTCATCTGCACATGTGGATTGTGATCTGAAAAGCTCTGAAAGACCTTTCTTTATTCCTCTTACTGCAGTTTTAGATTGTACTGTGAAATTTGCATAGCCAAATTTCAATGTTAACATTGGAAAGTTGATGCTCTGTCATTTTGTTCTCCCTATGCAGACTTATGCCCTTTTGTAAATTATTAATTCCATCTTTTAGTTCAAAGAGAAATTAATTATTCCTGTATTTAGTTAATATTCTCATTAATAGATCCTGCTATCTATTAGGGAAGATATTATTTTATATCCAGGCAAATGTTTCTGTCTGAGAGAATTATCTGTTTTCTGTTATCACGGTATTTGAGAGGTTCATATCATAACTGCAGTTATCTCCAGCATGTTTACATTGTTTGCCTTTTCCCTGAGTTGCAGAAAAAAGTATAACCTATGGCAGCAGCAGTATGTTGACTCCAGAGCCTGAGAACACCGCGGTGTGTGTCACTCAGATGGGATGTTTCCTTCTTTAGAAAACTGGCAGTACAATACTCGCTCATCTGTGCCCATATCCTTGTCTGTAAGGAGCCTGTTGCCATCGTGGTGTATGTTGTGTTTATTTCTAATTGATATTACCAGTGCAAGCCTGATTTTTTATATGTATGTATAGACTTTCTGCTACAGAAGTAAAAGCATTAATTCAGTCCTGAGGAGACCTGCATGAAGGTGGCAATGATAGTAACAGAGTTGAAGGTGCTGAATGAACAGCAAACTCTTTTGTAGAAGTGTACTGTTGTCCTTTGCACCTTTATTGATGAACTAATCACACTGGGCAGGCTCCAAATTCCCAGAACAGACAAATAAACTTTGAAAAGAATGAAACACTGCCTTTGAGCTCAGGGGAGTGCGCACTGACTAAATCAGTTTAAGACAAAGGCTTCTGGACAGCCATTTCATCTGTTCCCACTCATGGTAGGTACTTGGACTTACCAAAACTTGCAAGGAAAACTTGCATACAAGTCCTATGTGCTTCTTTTTTACCCTTTTCCTCTTGTCTTATGTTTTCTTGAACAAATGGCTTTTTGTTTTGAGGAGTCACTTCATATTTTGACAGAAATCAACAAGAGAGGTCAAAGTCCAATTACTTACTAAGAGAACATAGGTGATAACTGGATAGTTGTGACCTAGGGACTCCATTGATGTATGGGATCATGCATAGGCATGTGATGGTTGCATTATTATTTTAATGTGTGGAAGTGTTCAGAGTACTCTGAGAGAGACAATTTCTACTTGGCAGCTGAAAGTACTGAAAATTTCATGGGGAATCATTCCGGGACCTCTAAGCTGTTTTATAGACTCAAGGTTCTCTACTGTGCGTTAAGTGTTCAAGCCAACTCATACTTTACAAAGTCAATTCTTTTTCTTATTAGAATATCAGTATTCTAATCGATCTACTAATTAAGATAAACTTATTTTCCTGGCAGTGGGGCATTTTCTCCCCAGAGAAGCCCTAGTTGCTCACTCAAAAAAGCCTTCTGTAGTGTTAAAGATTTGTTCATCCCTTCATCTGAAGATTTATCTTGCTTTTCATTTGCTACATTATAATCTCTATGCAATGAATAGAGGTGAAATAAGCAGTAAAATAAAAAACAATAATCATGGTCATTTGTCCTTTGCTGTGCCTGTGTCCAAACATATAGCCTAGAATGGCATTGAAAGCCTAGCTTCAATGCTAATGCATAGAGAAGGATGTGCTAAGTTAGCTAATGATGTTAAATGCAATTACTCTGTATGGACTGCCTGTATGTTCCCTGTCTTTAGAAAGAAAGAAAATGTTGTCTCTCTTTGTAAGCACATCCTTTTTGACAGTATCTGTTGAGGTTGTTGAAGATAAAAATGTGCTGTAATGAAGAAATATTTAGTAATTTTAATCTTCAACATATAATCAATAAGGATAATATTTTCTCTAGAGTATGCAGAGAAGATATGCCTTGACTTCTGTAAGAATGAAAAAAAATGTTTGGCTAGTATATTGCACTTTTGTCAGGTCTGTGCTGCTGTGTGGAATCTTCCACTTTAAAATATTTTTTGTTTTATTTGATGGTCATAAAAATGCTTGACTGAAAGTTGTGGATAATGTATCTTCTATGTTCCCAGACCTAATGGAGAAATATTAGAGAAATATTTCCTTTGAATATACATCTAAATTTTTAAATGAGGTTGCTTTGGTAAAGGACATAGCCCTTTGAGGTTTGTTTAGCACGAATGTTTGTGCAATGAAGCATAAATGTTCACACTTGTTATAATTTTTTTTAAGCATTCCTATTGGCAATATTACAGAAAAATTGTTGGAACTCAGTGGATAAAAGATGAGTGAAAATAAATGCACCTTCATGAATATTCTGGTGCAGTATAGTTAGCAAATGTCCAAATATTAACTAGACCAACAATGTGTGCATGTGGGGATGACCCATAGTTACTTTTCTCTATAAATGCGCATATTTATGTCTGTTGCTGTAAATCTCATTAAAGCTGTTTTCCTAAAATTATTTATTAATAAAATTAGGGTATCTCTACATATTGAAGAACTTTGGGAGTGTGCTATGCACTAGCCTCTGGATGGTATCCAGTTTTTAATTACCATGGCATCTGGGATTACTGTGAGGTGCGTTAGACACCATGGTACTTAAGAACATCTGCCGCCATATGGTGTTCTTCATAGGTCAGCGTTCCCAGTATTGCTGTTTATGGTGAAGTACTGGGTGATGTAAGTGCTGGTGGGAGATTACAGGGCTTGACATAGGTTAGGAAGAATTGTCAGAAAAGAGTGATCAAGAACAGCTTAAAAAACAAATGTGGCTTTATTTGGGGAAGTATTCAATTTAGACAAAACTAGGTAAGAGGAAAGACAGAGGTAACCAAACTGCAGTCTAACCAGGGCACTGTCTGATCCAAGGCTCTTGACCTAAAGCTGTGAAATTGTTCAGAGACTTTGATAACCAGGAGATGCTGTATTATTGATTCATTATCTTCTCAAATTACAATTTCCTTGAATATGGAAGTTGATTTTCTGACAATTTTACCCTAGCTATGTTGAAAGTGTGATAGGACAAAAGTGCAGTATGGTATTGTTGCAGGCAGAGACAGGTAAATTAAGGAAATGAATAAAAGTATAAATCCTTTGTAGGTTAGCATTGCTGGAAACATGGTGCATTATTCACTTTGCTGAATTTAATCGTGACTAGAATCAAGTGCTACCGCAAGATTTAGAGTCCTGGATTCATGCAGCCTTTTCGACATCATAAATAGTATCTCTTAATTCTTTTTGGAATAGGAAATATGCAGGTGTGAATCACTGTGCATACAAAAATCTGTTGTAGGCCCTTTTGTTTTGAATTTAAAAATGTATATGTACTACTTATCTGTAAATTTATCTTCTCTACATATTTTCACCATGTACAGATAACAGGATGCAGATACATTTTTAGTGACATCTTATATGAACTAAACCCCTGAAAAACACAAAAGAAATCATTCCTTGTCAAGTACATTTTGTTGGAACACACTGCCTACACTGAAATGTAGAGTTCAACATGCATAAACAGGATTTTTACTTATTTTCATATCAGATTTGACAGCTGTAAAATAGGAGATCATACTTCTGTGGGAAGACATTACAGTAGCAGTAATTAAAAGCTGGAACTGGCCTGGCATCAAACTACTCTTTATAGTCAATACTGGAACATTTGGAGGAAAGCCAGGCGTAACACCTCTCTATCAAAAGACTATTTGTGCATCTTCATCTGTATGTTCTGTTCTTTCCAATGACAGTTTAGTACCTGCACAAAGATGTTGCCTTTATTATTAGGCATTGCCTAAGATAAAACCCTACCTGAAATATTGTAGGCTTTACAGATGATCAGTTCTATCACTAATAAAAATATTTAAAAAAAAATTGAGCAGAGGAATCATTATTTTTCACATTTTAAGTGGAAATAAGAGATTACAGGTGGTGTGTGTTCTCTCCAAGGTCTTCTCTCAGGCAGGCCATGTCCATTTTCTTTGTCCCTTGTCATTGCTTGTTCTGTCTGTTAGGTACAGCTGCTCATGGGGCCATTGCCAAGGAGGAGGATGGCCACAAGTATAGTATTATCCAATTTCTATTACACAAAGTTGCAAATGGAAAACTTCTTTATGGTACAATCATGTCTGCAGTTAGTTGAGTTTAAATCTTTTTCCTCTGATGCTCTTTGAGTGCATTTCTTTAATTATGCCATGCCTCTTTCTGGTTTTCCACAAGGACAATGACAGGTGGCATGCAGAGCAAGATGAATCACAAAATTAAGCGATTTTTCCTGCTTTTGAGCAACGTCATTTTGGGTGGAAAACAACAGGTAACTATTTTAATGATTTGAAAATAAAGCTGACTGAATAATGTCAAAGATTGTCACAAGGAATTAACCAGCAGCAGATAGAAAAAAAAATAATAATTTTTAAACCAATACCTAAGCTTAGTTGTCAGATAGTATTCCCAGACTTATATGAGTAATGGAACTATATGAAAAATTGAGTATTCTGAGGAGAAGTTAAATTGTTGTAGTTGATTAATTTAACAGGTTTTGCTTGCAGACTACAGGAATACGCAAATATTTTTTTCACATGGTTTTAGTTCATGAGAGACTTTTCCTCTTCTGTGGGCAGTGCTGTGAGAAACCATGTGCCTTGATGGGTTTGGTTTTGAAGTGTAGGTAATGCTTTTGATAGAAAACTACCCTGTATTGTAATGATATCATCTTATTCTAGATGAGAACACAGATGGGAGTCATTAGAGAAATATATGTGGCTCTGACAGGCCTTTGTGAAAAAAGGTTATCAATTGAAACATTGTTTGTAGAAGCGCAGTTTATACTTTTCAATAGGAATTTTTTGTATGTTTCCATTTGCACCTTTTCATTATATTTTGTTCCAATTATTAATTCAATATGGTGTTCTGTTCTAGAATGTTCATGGGATGATTAAAAACAAAGGGCAAGTAAATGCCACATACTTTTTAAAAATTAAAATACAGAGTTTATCTATCACTAGTGAAAAACTAACACTAGGAGAAAAATTCTGCACAGCAAAAGAAAAACTGTTCCTGGAACACAGATCATATTTATGAAATTTCTAAGCAATAGCAGGAAATAAACAAGGCATTGCCATCCATATGACTCACACTTTAAAAAAAGTAAAGTAGTGGTTTATACCAAATTGCTGTGATAAAATGTTAGTGTTTGAAACCTGGAATAGATTTCTAAATCCAACTTCGACCTTGCAACCTTCAGCAGTTAAGTCACTCATGCTATGTGTTTGTTTCTTTGCCACAGAGCTTATATATTCATGTGTGTATGAAGGATCAGATTGCTTTGTGTAACTGTGCAATATATAGGGATGCTGAATATCAGAAATGTTTGTCCTGAGAAAATGCTTTCCAGCATACCTATTGGACAACAGGGCTGTGTTCAGAAAACCAGTATTGGTTTTGCCACAAGGCTAATACACCTTCAGTGAATGAACATTTCTTAGAAAATTTTATGTTTTAAAATCTTCTATGCATTGGTAATAATGCTTCTGAATTGAATGTGAATAAAAAAGGGAGATGAAAAATCCATATTTCCCTGTCTTATGTGGCACACAGCTGAACAATAAAAATGGTGGATGGGACCTCAAAAATAAACTTCTCTACCAATAACAGGGGGTTTGCATCTCTTTTTACAAGTAATTTTTTCTACTTGTTTGCCAGGTCCAGGATGGAGGGGGTGAAAGGGGATCAGAGTGTGATCTGATGCACTCTACTTGCATTTTCACACAGAGAATAGCACTAATGACCTTATTCTTCCTGTTGCTCATGGTTTTACATACTCCCATAGAATCACCCCTTGATTATACCACGTACTGCTAAACTGGGTGGTGGAATCTTAGTCCACTCAGTTTTCCTTATGTAAGATATATTCTCTACCTTCTACTAATTAAAAAAAAAAATGTTTGGAGAAATTTTTTTTTCCTTTTCTTTACTAATTTAGTGCTTGTAAAACTGCTGTTAGAGCAGATGTGCTTGTTTGTACATAAAACAGGTGATCTGAGGTTGTGTCAATGCCAATATTCTTGTATTCTGCCCTGCCCTTTTGGCCTACTTTTGTCTTGCAAAGAGCCAGTTCATGTAGGTGTGGACAACGTTAATGTTATGGTTTTTTTACATACCATCGGCTAAATCAATCAACCAGATACTCACATACACACACACACACAGAAATTGGGCACTTTCTTGTGATATGGTAGCCTCAATGCATAAATTATACTTCAGTTTCAAACCAAAAAATATTGCTGGCAACCATTTTTTTTTCTTTAAATAAGTTGTTCAATACTAGTCCATTAAAATTTTGTTTCATTCATCATCAGTCCTTTATCTGATTGATTATTATCTAGGTTTCTACTATAACTTTTATCTGGGTGCCATTGCATGCAATTACATTTCCAGAATAGGCTACATTTTTCTGTTATTTGTGCTTGTGATGGTGGATTCTCATTGGATATTACAAATAAACCTTTTGACCTAAATTATTCTTTCCTCTGTACATTGATCTTCTGTGATTTGTTTGCTGAGTAGATTTAGTGTGAAAGCATGGAAAAAATCCATCTTTCTGAGACTACTCTTTCATTTTGATTCTTTTGTTGCTAAGATCAAAAGATTTATTACTAGGAATTGTACTGTAAGAAATTATTGCTACATGTTTGAAAAGGGTTCTCTGCAGAATCATATTTATCATTTAAGTAGAGCTATGTCATTAGAAGTTAGTGACCCTTTCAGTAAGGTCAAGTATGCATTTTTTATGCTATTGAAATAATGCTTGTATTTCCATGTAAACTTCTCTATAGGAGATAACTTTGTATCAGCTGGGATTTTAACCTAACCCTTATAATGAAATCATCCTTTCTCATTGTGTGTAGTGCTAGATGTTTTACTGCAGTAGGTGTGTATTAGTTTTTATGCACGTTTTTTGCATGTCTGTATTGTCCTGTGTCTAGGCTGAAATGTTTTACTGTAGGGTATCTATTTTACTTCTTATTTTGAGCAAATGGTGTGTAAATTGATTAAAATGCATGGTGTGGGTGCGGAGGGTACAGTGAGAGTACAACCTATTGTTGAGTATTTGCATAATTGAAGAATGAGTGAATGAGTGGCACATAGGTAATATCATACTTGTAGAATTTGGAGTTTATTTTAGGAAAATATTTATAAAGTTGCAATAGATTTTGCATTTACCCTTGGTGCTACAGAGAGGCTGATATACATTAGCTATAGAATTACAAGGGGAAATTTTTAACTGTTCATTTCATTGACAGTACTGTCCATGAACTAAATACCTTAATGAGAGAGAATTACTTTTACAAATTCATGTTATATTCCTGATATTTGTTTGCAATTTTCACAGCTCTCATTGAGTTTGCTTCCTGGTAAGAACTGATAACTATTGTACAAGGAATTTAGTAGTGCTATTATCTGTGAGACTTTAGGGGCTCAGAAGGACCTACTCCAAGAATCATATGCAAATCCTAATGCTTCAACTTGAACTAAACAAAGTTTTCTAATAGAATTAGCGCACAGTACAAACACAGAGGAGGAAAGAATGAGATATTTCAATGTGCATCTTGACCTCTGGGAACCAAGAAGAGCTAGTGTACAAAGATCTTTAAGTCCACCAGTAATAACTAGTTACGAATGGGGTGTAGAACACAACATCTGTCTAACATAGAAGAACACTGCCAAGCTGTTGAGGACAAATAACTTCCCCACTCTAGTCTGGAATATAGTGAACAGCTTGAGCCAAAGAACAATCAGCTTATTGGCAGGGGGTGGAAAAATGTACTTGGCTTTCCCCTCATATAAATAAATAGCTGAGAGGAATACAGCGACATGGGCAAAGAAAAACAAACAAAACCCCCCATATGAAAAGATGCATTTATTTATATCCATTGGGATTGAGAGTAGTTTAGTCTCTCTAATTTCTAACACTGCCCAAAAATGAGACAGATTCTGAATATGTAAAAAAAAATCTCTTGAAATAGGTTAGTTTAGTTGCAGTTGCTACCCATACATACTTGGATGCAATGAAGAAATGGGAAATGATGTACACGTGGCCATCCAAGAAGATGCTAGAAAATTGCCAACTCTGACATCAAGTGAGAGGAAGATGGTGATTAAAACCAAATGTCATGCTAAAAGGGTATTTTTGCATTCAGGATGAATCACAGGACAACAATGTGCAGCTTGCCTCTTACCCACTGAGTAGGACAGATGAAAGGAGTAAGAGAAGGTGAAGACAAGACCTGGTGAATATTGCAAGGACAGGGAATAGCTACTAAACTGTTGAGGAGTGCAAAAGACAGAATTTTCCTACTCCTTGCTGACATAGGGTGAAGGCTTCTATTGTTAATTTAGTTCAGTCTTGAAACTTGTCAATTTTCCCTCAAATAAGTATTTAAATAAATAAATGTTGCTCTCTTGAGAAAGAAGTAAAAATGGTCTTGGTAATATATTAATCATAAATGCTCTACTTTGTAAGGAGGTTATTGTATTAGGACAATTTTGATGAGACAGTATTGTTATTTTTTTTCTTCAGAGATATGGTGGCATTTCTTCTCCAACTAGAAACTTTTACATATTGCAAAAGCAAAGTTAATATGTCTCCATATGCATCTGAAAGAGTTACAGGCAAAGTCCTCCTCTCTCTTTTATACATGCCTTCTCCCTTTTGACTGAATTATTCATTGGTCTTTCCTATGCATGGAACGTTTTCTATAAATAGCTCTGGGGTATTTTTTTGGCAGATCCTGGGATAAACCATGTTGTAAGGGACCTAAAAGGTCTTTAACCCAGCCTCCTGCTCAGCACAGGGTCAGCTATAAGATCAAATCAGGTTGCTCTGCGCTTTATCTGGTCTCGTCTTGAAAACCTCCAAGACTGGCAATGGCAAAACCTCTCTGGACAACCTGTTCCACTGCTTGGCTGTCTTCATGACAAAAAATGTTCTTTATACTCAGTCTGAAGTCCTTTTTTTTTTTTTTTTTTTTTTTTTTTTTCAACTTACACCTATTGTCTCCTAGCAAGTACCACTGTAAGTACCATTGTAAAGAGCCTAGCAACCTCTTTATAACCTCCTCAAGGAATATTCCTTGCCTTAATATTTTTTGTTCTCCTCCGTATTTAAAAAACAACAATCAGGGCTCTTCTGACTTACCCCTAAATATAGCTGTTACACCTCTCTCCTGTGTTGAGCAATTGACTTTTCTACTGTTTGTCACTTTTAATAAGCATGAATCTTAATCAGCTTTACTGTCTTAGGCTTCCTTCTTTTACTCTTTTTCAAAGTATCTGGCACTTGGCAGGCACTAAAAAAAAGCCCAAAGCATTGCAGCCTGAACAAAGGTGTTGCAATAATTTCTAGACTGCTCTTCTTGCTGAGCAGTGGCTCAAGTTTGTTACACTGATGCTTGTGCACTTGACTTTAGTCTAAAGCTGAAGAAGAGCATTTGAGTGCATATCAGGCCTAGACCAGGCACATTTTAAATTGGGCAGTTATTTACTTCTCTGCTACTTGATGAACCTACCCTAAGCTTCTAATTAACTTTGTGTGATAGTAGGGCAAACAAGCTCTAGACAAAAAGATCATTAACTGTTAGTGAGGACATTTATGTTTTGCTATGTATCCACACAAATGAGGGAAATAGTCATAGAAATGTCATGCCCAAGGTTACACGGGTGAGAATTGAACCCAGCTCTTTGGACAGTGATGAAATACTGCAGACATTCCATGTTGTCCCTGTACCCGTCCCCACTCCCCACCCCATTCAGGCTGCTTCTTACTGATGAGTGTCAGAATGTTTTTCAGGGTGTAACTCTCAGCAGAGTTTTGTCTGTGTGCCTGTGTGGGAGAGCCTGAGACTGGTGGGGTGGTGTAGCTGCCTTTCCTTTCAACTTCCACTTCTGAATATTCCCAAATTGCTGTGATATTTCATGGTTTCCAGTAAGCTTCTTATAATCACTGTTTAAAAACCACAGAAAGAAACCATCAGAGGAATACCTATGGGATGAAAAATGAGCTAGTGTGACAAAGAATCTAATATTTATTTTTTTCTTTCTGTTGTCATGTTATTGCTGTCCTCTTCAAAAGGTCTTGTATTCTGTTGTATTATGTTGAGATAGCAGGAAGTCATGCAATATTGATGGTGATTTCCTTTTCCTTAGCATAGAACTTAAGAATGGTATAAATCGTGCAATAGCAATGTTCAAATAGGGTAATGTCTTTTAAACATTAGCAGCAGCAAACTAGAGCAGTAAAGGTTAGGGTTATGCATGATTCAATAATATGCTGCTTTCCATGTATGTTATCAGGACTGAGATCAAGAAACTATGAAACTAGAGGCCAGGGTATCTCTTAGGGGTGTCTATTGAAATAATGAAACAAAAGGGTGGCTCACAAGGTTAGTAATGGCATAATGAATCTTTTTTTTCTTTGGTTTTTATGACAAAAATTTGTTATTATCTGACAGCTGTTTGGCTCTTTGTGTTCAATAAACTGATGGGTCTGGCTGGGGACTTGTGGGCAGCTGTCCACACCATGCAGCTGGCACTCCCTGACAATCATTCAGTAAGGCCAAATTTTGTATGGGTGTAGATGTGCAGTGCTAATCTTATGCTTAAATCTGTCCCCTTGTGGCCATTATTAATGTAATTTGGCTGTCAGAGCTGTGGAGGCAGCTTGCACAGCTACTGCCCGTGCTGTACTTGTCTCTGCTTTAATGGAGTGGTTCCATTTCCATGTCTGTATTAGTCTGGTGTCTTTCTCAAGCACAATAAACATTCCTTGCAAGTGCTACATGTGCAGTTTTACATAATTACCAAAATAGTATTTCTCAATTTATAAAAAAAATTATTATATTAACTGACTTCTCATGTAGAGTGTGATTTGGTGCAGTGGGCAGGCAATTAGTAATTTGTCATAAAAGTCAAAGGCTTTTTTTTTTTTTTTTTTTTTTTTTTTTTACCTGAAATCTGCCAAAGCCGCCTACTGCCTGAAATCTTTGGGATGTAATGTAGTGTCATGTAGAGATGCCTATACTTGCTTTCCCATTTTGGCAAGTTGCTTCTCAAAAGGATTAATGAACCTGGATGGAGCAGTACATTAAGGCAAGTCTGTTACTTTACTGCCTGGCATGCTTGGGTTAGTTTGGGTATCTCTGCATAGCATTACATTATGTAGTACTGACAGAGCATGATACAACTAAAGAATAACTTTTTGTTAGACCAGACTCTTGGTCCTCTTGTGGTTTGGCTTGCTTTGATGTTCTACTTCCAAGGGATCTGAGTTACTCAGTGTATGATAACCTGCTTCAGCTTTGGAAATTTGAATGTGTTTAGGTCTTGCTTGCAACTCTGGCATCAGATCTTCTGCATGTAACCAGCCAAGTATGGAAGAAAGATCAGGCTGCAGAAAGCCATTTTTCTTGCATATGTTGAATGTGTCTGGCCTCCCTGCCCTTGTAAGCTTTTATTTCAGGCATCTTCCTTACAATTCCAATACGTCTAAAGTAAATAGAGGTAAAAACCTTCAGCCATACCACCCCCAAAGTTATCTCAGCCCTTCTCCAAACCAGCCTGTGTACCATCTAGGAGAACTCCTCCTCAGAAACTCTGAGAAAGTGGTGCAAACCACTGCTGAATCATGCAGCTGGTAGGCACTGATAATAAACATCTCTCACTTGTCACTTTATAAAGAGAACTTTCCTGAAAACAGGAAATGTGATTTCAAAAAGTAGTTCTTAGAGTTATGAAATAGGCACTTGTCTATCCCACATAGGTAGCCTGGGCTACTAAATATTGTGAAGCCTCTTTTATTTTAAATCACAATATTCGTTCTTGACCAAATAACCTTAACCTTTTCCAATTAAATATTTTATCAAAACTGGAAATTTCTTTAAATAAAGAAAATCTTAAAAAAAAAGTCTTATAGTAATGCTGGTGAAGAATGCTGGTCTGTGAAAGCTGCTGTTAATAAGATGTAAAATCAATACTGCATAAGCTAATGGACTTTTAAGATCCATTTGATAGTTTTTACACCCTTGGTGGTAGAGCCTGAATATCACCACATACTATGCAGTTGTAGCATGGTATATGTCTACCTAAATTCTCTCTGAAGTGTTAAGTGGACATATTTTTTTCCTTCACAGCATTCCTGAAAATGTAGCTTGTGGTAGTGTTAAGAGCTGTCAAACTGCTACACGGTAGGTGAAGTGAATCCACTCTATGGTTTATAAGGCTTGTGGTCTATTTTTAAAGTAGAAGATGTTCTATAAATGTTTTAGGCATCATTAGAATGTATTGGGAGAGAACTCCCTATGGAAATAAGCGCGGAGCCTGGTTGGCTGATGCAGGGTCTCCAAGGTGCTGCCTACCACAGAGATATAAAAGGTATAAAGAGCTCAGTCAGTTTTAAAGATAGGTGAAATAAGCAGCTGCTTATCCTAGTAAGGTGATATGGCTTCCAAAGAAAGAAAAGGAGTTTTGCCCTGGTGGCACATTTGCTATTTGCTGGCAATTAATATTTGCTGCTAAAATTGTCAAAATATTAAAGCTAATATTTCTGACCTTTTACAGAGACTTGGGAAGCTAACGGAGAGGGAAGGAGAAAACACTTAGAAGTAAGTCATTCTAGCAGCACCTGTTTCAACTTGGTTTAGCAGTGTTGGTGGACAAAGGAGAAGAGTGGGCTTAATAGCTGAATGCAAGTTTATCTATGGCTTGTTATCTTTATCAAACCAAACAGATATGGATGAAAGATGCCCAATGGAAACAGGATTTATTGCAGAGGTAAAATGAAATTATAGGTACCCAGAGCAGTGCCTTGCCCTCTTTCCAGATAATAGTAGGCTGTTTTAGCTAAACAGAAAGCACATTTGTTTGATACAAAATAAGGAAAAACAGAAGTTAAAGATTCAATTTTATCTACCTGCTGTAAGAATCTTCTGTACAATTTTATTTCCATTTGTATAGCATCTTCCTCAGGTAGGAATGGACAGTGGAGTGGAAATGTATAATTGTAGCTATCTAAAATCTTGGCTGCCAGCTGTCATGAGAGTGCACTTCTGTTGAACAGTTTTTGACATGGTGCTATTTAAGTTTGGAAGAAAGACATTTTTGGAGCTAGTATAATACCTATGTGAAGTAGAAAGCAAATTTAGAGCAGGAGGTAAGTCACTGCTTTGGCTAAGGAGGTGAGACATGAATTCAGAATAATTCTTCAGTCAGCTAAGGTTTTAGTTTCTTTTTTTAAGCAAGTGTCTGTACACATACACTGTGGTTGTATTTAAAAAGATCCATAAATACCTTGCTTTATTACATGACACTGCTTGGGAAACTTCATCTGTTTTATTCAGATGATTGAAAGCTGAGCAAATTCTTAGGTGTTGAGAATAGTTAATCACCTCTCCAAGTTAACCAAGATCTATGGTTGATCATGCCCCAGACTTTTCCTGTCACTTTTAGATGGGATCTTAGTTTCTTTATCCTTGAAATGTGGCCATATTTTAAATTAATAGTTTTGACTGCTGTTTGAAGTGCTTTGAAGGAAGTATGAAGATGGAAGGAAGTAGAGAAGTGCAAAGTGTTATTACTATTATACTTCAGTTAAAATTAAATCTTGCTCTCTCTAGCAAAAAAGTCTACCAAATTTAATATTTAATGCAGTGGACAGAGAGTAATTTATTCAAGAAATGCGTATGAATCACAAGAACATGCAATGGAAATGTTCAGGTGATGAATTCTTCTTAATTTAGCCTTTGTAAATCTTTAAATTTTAAAGGAACCAACAGATTCATCATTAATTTTTGGGTGATGCATAGAACGTTTTCTACCCCTTTCCATCTTTCTCAAAAGATAATATTTTTCCTTGCCTTTTTTTTCCTCAACCTTCAGAGCAAAAATGCTAAGTAATCCTGAAGACAAGAACTGTATTTATAGTCTCCCAGTTAGCTCATGGAGAGAAGCCTTAATGCAAATCAGTTTATGCTTTTTAAAGAATGCTGCAATCATGTGATGCCTTTCTCAGACACGAAAGATAACGTATATCAAATTTAGAGGCTCTTGATGTAGGTATATCCTCTTAAACAAAAACTTTTGCTGTTGTGAAATGAGAAATATGCAATAAGGAAAAACAAAAGTGATGGATTTATGTTAGCTAATAAACATGTATCGTAGGGGGGGGACAAGCTAATAAAAACCTGCTAGACTATCCCCAACTCCTGACAATCACATCATTTGTATAAAGTCTATGCTGCTATTTGTTAATGTGGTTGCTATGGCAACTGAAAACCTACATCTCTTAGAGGTAAAATCGGAAGCGTAGTGAGTGTGGAAACGCAAGAACCGACTTTACACATACACAAAGGCATGCTTTGTCTCTTCTGCCTCTTTTCACAATAGGTAATGTCTAAGGCTTTTCTCTTCACTTTTTTTCCATTCTGGCACTGGGAAGGGTAATTGTGACTACTGAGTGGTAAAATGTGAAACCCACTACAACCTGCTGGACTGCCAGCATTTTCTTTGACAGATGGTATCAGGTCTCCAAAGAGTCTAATTGGCTTATCATAGCCAATGCACATGTTACAAGTGCTTAGATAAAGCCAGCAAATACACATTAGCTTGATGACTTGATTTTGTATCTGTGCTTTTATAGAAAAATATAGGCAAGGCAATGCAACTCCATTTGCAAGATTCGAGCTTCTCAGAGCCTGCAATCCTTTGCTGGAGTCCTAGTACAAATTACTGAAAAAAAAAAAAAAATCTATGGTTGATCTTACAGGCTGGCACTACCTGTGCATTTGCATGGGAAACTCCGTGCTGTCCCTCCTGTAGGTGTTAGCTTGTTGCATCACTGGCAAACTGCCCAAGCCTAGGTGACTTCATAGGAGCTGTCTCAAAAGATCCCTCTGAGGTAAATGTGTCTTTTATGGGTCTTTCTAAAGAGCATCCATTTGAAGATCTCGGCATATGTAACATTTAAGTACAACTCCTCTGGTCTCTGACCAGCATGTGCACAAGGAAGCTGAGCTGGCTAAGGAAGTGACAGGTGAAAAGTAGCTTCTAGCAAGGTCTGGACTTGGGAATCGGTAGGATCAACCCGCTCTAGTTCTGCAGGGAATTTAGCTGAATGTGGTGGAAAGAAAAAATCTGGTTGAAAATACAGGATTTGTTTTGCTCCTATCCAGTTGTTTCCCACTTCAAAAAATGTTCTGATGTTAAGCATCTGTGAGGACTCTCAGGGATTGTTCTGAGGTCAAAGGAATTTTCTGAAGTCTGGAGGACAGAGCATGGCTGATCTGAAGGTGATTTTGGCCAGGGCACAGTGCAGGTGTACCAAGGATGAAGCAGATGAAGTCATCTTACAGTTACAGTCCACTGTACCAACTGACACAGCCAAATATTTATTGCATATAAGGGGTTTTGGTATTTTTTCTAATTGCCTTTAAAAATATATATTGGCCACTGTGCCATCATGAAGCTTCCTATAAGTCCACAACGTTACCTCAAAAATAAGAGAAAGAGCTATAAGAGCCTCAGGCTGATGTGTGCTAGATGCCTTCTTTGAGTGAAGATGCTAAGGAGACGCTGGTGGATGGCCCATCTGTGTGAACACAAAATGGAACCTTGTAAGGAAGGTTGGCGTATCACGTTGCCTCATCATCCTTCCTCACTAAATTCCCATAGATGCATATATGTGATGTATATTCATATATAAATATATGAAATAGGCTAATTAATGTTCAATCACTTGGGCCTTTTTTTATTAAAAAAAACCACTGAATTAAAACACAGAGACAGACGTCTCATGAGAGTTGTCAGGGAAGATCAGTTAATGTTTCTAAAGCATTGCCATGGTCTGTAAAATGTTCATGATTCATATATTGTAGTTTAAGGAAAATAAAGGAATTTGGGAAATTGTAATTTTGTGGGAGGTGATATAGTCTCATAAATGAGCTATATCTGACAGTTTTAATATGCACAAGGACTTTTCCTTGTTTCTTTCTGTGGGACTTATTAACAAAATAAGTCCATTATATGGTTCTCTAAGTTTTTCAGTTTTATTACAAGGCTGCTATTGAATATGCAGTGTTACAAAAGATAACTAGAGCTGTCTATAGTTAAAATGTGTTTTTTCTTTTTTCTTTCTTTTTTCCTTTTGCCCATTTTCTCATGGTTCTCTAGATAGCAGAGGTGGTTCGCTAGATGCTGGATGAAGCTGTGCAGTGTCTCTTTCTGAAACAGCCCTTGATTTTGCAGCTTATCACTCCTTGTCAATACTCCTTCTGGACCTTCCACCCACTATGATTTGCCAGAAGGTGATTCTGGCAAAATTTTCATGCAGCTGCTTAGTTAAGCTGGTTAGCAAAGCCTGCCTTAGCCATAAAAATAAGCCATTAATTTGTGTTGTGTAGTCTTCATGTTTCCAAAAAATAATTGTCCTGGGTTGAAACTGTTTTTTTCTACTTCAGGAGCTCCAGAATGTGGAGCCTATCTCATGGGGCAGCCTAACTTAAAAAGAATAATAAAAACAAATAAACAAACAAAACCCTCAGAGATGCTAATTGTCTCTGACATATAATATGCCATCAAGGAAAAAGTAGCAAACATTAAAATACAATTAAAAAAACCCCAACCCAACGCTCTTGTCAGTTTTTTACAAACTTGCAAATGCAAGGGGATAAAACCCTGAATTTGAAAGAATCTATTGGCTTGTTACGTGCAGACCATATAGGGAGAATAATTCTGAATCTAAACACAGAGTTAAGATAACTTTTTCTGTGTGCGGTTATTGCAAGATTTGAAGGCCAGACACCTTCAAATGAGCCTGGGCACAATGATGCTGCATCAGATGGCAAAGGGAAGTTATCCTGTGGAGAATGACTTTCAGAGATTCACTGGATTCATGTAGGTAGTGTTAGCATACTGTGAACAGCGGCACAGAAGCTGCTTTTGTTGATTTAAACAATGAGATTGTAGAAAGGGAGCAGACACAGGGACCCACAGAGTACTATTTGTTGAACATGATACTGAAACAGAACTGCCTACAAATCCTTATTCAGTTCCACAGTTCCACATAGGGTTAAGCACAGATTAAGCACACTTCTGCAACATTTGCTGACTGCTTGGGATAGGATTGTTTGGGACTCTCCATGACCTGGTCAGCAGTCTATATGACAAGTAATATTCTGATTTTTGCCTTGCTTGGATTTTATGTTATATTTCAGTTCACAAGTTGTTTTCAATTGGAACATTGTTTTTCCAGTTGCCATCATGTTAGAAAGTTACAAAAATACAAGTATATATCAATTAGCTTCACTGTTCTTAAATTATTTATTGTAGAGTACTGTGAGGTTTGCAGTTAAAAACTTGTGTAAGTCCACTCTTCTAGGAAGAAACAGGTATGCCAAAAGGTTTCTCTGAACTGTTTATATATAGGGAAAGGAGGCAGTCTACAGAAACCAATAAAGTGGCACCCTCAGTCTCCAAATTAGCAAACAACTAGAGTTTGATTAAAATTGATATTGGATTCAGCAAGTGAGAGAGTTCTTACCTGGCACGATCTGTAAAATTGAGCAGCCAGAAAATACCACATGCAGATTAGCAAGCTCTCCATCCAAGAAGTTTTAGAAAATAAGCACAACTGTCAGTTCAGACCCCCAGAACATATGAGAACAATATTCTTCACAGCAGTTTGTCACAAAACAGCATGCATATTAGCAATTCATTACTCATTAAGACTGCCACATGTGCAATAAATGCACATACATATGATGCTATTCCTGGGAGTGCTGCTTCATTGTATGGATTGGTTATGGTGTCCATTGTCACTCAGAGTCCCCTTCTACAAGTAAATGCTTGTTTCAGGCTTCACAGATGCTATTTGGAACATGGCAGTCTATAAGCCTGCACAAGAAGTTTGTTGTGATAACTTAAAGGCATCAGCATCAGTGTTGCAAGGGCACACTGTACCACCCCTGGAGAACCCCAAGTAAAGTTAATGTGATTATTTATTTGGATTTTTAATTGTATGGTAAAACCTCAAAAGCTATGGCAGGACAGGCTAGATGAGTTCCTCCATAACTCTTCATCCCAGTAGAGACCTGGTTGGGAACAAAGTTCCTAGTCAGTGATTGTGTGAAAGGAAGGTACATGTTTCTCCACCTGTAAAAAGACAGATCTCTTCAAAGCACTGTTGTTATGTATCTCATTAGTGCTTCCCACACTGCTATTCATAAACCTTCTAATGTCCTGTACAAGCTCTGCAGAATGAGGGAGTAGTACTCCTTGCAATTTTCAGCTCCAGGTAAACAGTCTTCACAACAGTGTTAAAAAAACTCCATCCTAAGCTGCTTCAGGCCAGCAACCCAGGACATTATTAACTCCCATTTATTAACCATGAACCTGTATCAATGCTAGATGGCCTGGGGAAGATAATTTATAGGCTTTTATACTGGATAGGAATTTCTGTTGCCATACCTGGATGCTGAAGGAATGGGACAAATTTTTGTCCCGGTCTGTGATAGGTTCAGGCTAGATTATTTCATGCTGACCATCTGGAGTAACTATGTCTGCAAACCAACAAAATCCTACATCGCACTAATTAGCCTGGTCCCCAGGTACAAAAGGAAATTCTGTCCCCAAGTTGCAAAAATCTGTTTTGTAACCTTTTTGGTAGTTTCCAGCATCCTTAGACATTGCTGCAATTCCCAAAGGGCCTTTCCTGCATTACTCGTGCAGTAGATGCTTCTCTGGACATCCTTCTGGATTGCTGCATATGCTGGCTGCAGTCTGCAGGATCTGCCTTAGTCAGTCCACACACCCAGCCCTCCGGAGAGGGATGTGACCTTAGTGAGACTGAACAGTGAGGTAGATAGTTGTACAGTTTACTGCAATTCAGAGTGTTACTGTTGTTCAAATAAGTTTATAATAAAATAGTTCAAATAAATTTATAATAAAATACTTTAAAATATTCACGAAATACTGAGAAAGTAGTAATGAATATTGTTTTTTGTGAAGCTTTCTTTCTCACTGTTCGAGTCTAGTCCTTTTGCTCAGATGATTCTTTAGGTCAAGGCCAGTGCATTCATTACTAGAAAGCAACATTTCCTTCTCCCTGGAGTTTGGTTTCCAAGCCTCAGAGATGTTGCATTGTAAGACAGTAGATGGTTAGAACTGATTTTAGAAAATTATTGTTTGAGATCATTGTTTAGCATGTTCCAAGGTTGCTTCATCATACTTTTTTATAATTATAATCTCCACTTCACCAATGTATTTTAAATGTTTGGGTGGTTTGAATTGAAGTAGGCTTTGGTTTTGTGTGTTGTACTTTTTTTTTTTTTTTTTTTTTGCCCCCCCCCCCAACACAAGTAATTTCATCTGGCAATTTAATTGAGAAATTAATTATAGACAATAACTAAGTCTTACACTGTGAACTCCCTGTTAAGTATAAAGTGCAATCATTTGTCTAAATAGTTCTGTATGTTTTGACTTTAAATGCTTTGGCCCTCATAATTAATTTATAAGTTCTCATTTGTACTTGGGCTTCAAATGAGTGTTAGCAGATGTTGGCGAGAGGAAGGAGCTAACCACTGTGCAAGTTTGTGGCCCATACTTGCTGACTTCCAGCAAGATATATCATTACCCTCAAGAATTCTTGATTAAAAATCACTCCTCGATTCGGTCAGCAGAACATCGAATCTAATTTTGTACCAGTCCTGACCTAATTTTAGGAAGTTTCTATGGGGCCTGTATTACTCCCTAGACTATTTTCTGCAAGCCCCTCATACAAGGGAATATCTGAGGCTTGCCTTGGTGTCTAAAAACCTTAACTATAGGCAACTCTTACAGCTATTTTCATGTAGGCTTTTCCTGCTCGCATGAGATGTACACTGTTGTAACCTTTCCTTTAAGGTTTTGTTTAGGCAGTGGTTATCGTGGTTTGTTGCTGCTTGTGGTCACAATAAGGGATGGAGCACAAAGGGAAATCAAATTATCTGAATTCCTTTCAATCAAATACATTTCCCAATCATGCTTATTTTGAATACTATTATTCAAGCCTGCTTGGGTGTTTCTCATTATGATGTGAAAGTTTAGGCCTATAAATAATAAATACATCATAGCTAACTAAACAAATGGTTTCTAGGGATTTAATTCACTCACATCCTTACTTATTGCACAAGCATTTATACAAATATGGGGGTTTATCTGCAGCCATTTTTCTTGGATCACAGACAATCCTTTTCTAAAACAGTGATGATTCTCACAGTAACAGCTGGAGAACAAAGTGAGCTGAAAGAAAGAAAGGAAGTTCTCCTTTCAGGGAAGCTAAGCACAACACCATGCCTGCTTCCCTTTGACACGGTGAAATGCCATTGTTCAGCTATTGCCTACACACTTCTGTTTTAATGTGCCCAAGTTGTCGCTGTTGAATAGTATCCATTGTATGTGATAAGCTGTGAATAGGGGATGATGAAGTGGTGGCTCCCTGGCAAGGAGCAGAATTAATCTTCAGAATTCCCCATCCCTTATAAAAAACCTGACAATTTGAAAACTGACAAGTTGAGCATTGTTAAAATTTATGCGGCTTGGAAAAAAGCCTTGTTGGACTGTCCATTTAAGCACATTTTTAGTCTGGAAGCTTTTACTAGGTAGTTACAAATATATTGATTTTTAAAAAGAAATTATTGACCTTTAAAACCCTGGAGTCAGCTGCTGCCTGGCTTGCTGGAGACGTTTGGTTATTTATATTCACAGAGGCATAGGTAAGTAAGAGCTAGCAATTTTCAGAGTCAGACCCTAAGCAATGGCCAGAATCAAGGGGTTGGTGGTGGAAGTGCTGTAATTACATGAAATACAATTAGACAGGACTGAGTGTAGAAAGCTGAGATACCACTTACAGGACATCGGCTGCATTTCAGAGCAGGGGACCTTAAACTTCTGCCACCCCCTCTCTGGGACAATTCTCACAATTTGAAAAAGTTGGTTTATTCTTCCCTTCTATGCTTGTCCCCCGTGTGCTGTCTTAACACTTAGTAATAACTTTTTAAAGTAATATCAGGCCCTACCTTCTAAGCTGTTTAGTACACACAGAAATTTGTGTGATTGTAGGTTTTTGTATGAGGGCTGAAAGTGTGTACCACTAATTGTCATATTTACCAGAGGATGACTGGACTATTTCTGCTGTGTCTTGTTATATTTACATCTTAACCTCAGAAAATAAGTTGTTTCGTAAGTTCAGGCAGAGAACAGTTTTCTGGCTGTGAAAACATATCAAGAAGCAGTATATGAATGGGATATTAGTTACTGTGAGTTAACATTACAGATCTGAACAGAAGAACAATGCTGATATTTAGCAACTATAGATTGATAATAGATTAAATAATACATACTGGATTGTTTTTCCTTACTTAAAATGCTTGGTTAATATCACAGATTTTACCATCCCCAGCAGGTTAACTGGCATAGAAGACTTGGCTCTGGCATATCTAAGATGTTTAGGGAAAAGAGGCTATCATCATTTAGCATGGCCCTGAGCCACAACAGGTGAAAATCAAATCCCTACCTAGTTCTATAGCTTTTGACTTTTATACTAGTGATATACTGGCATGCACATTTCTTCCCTTCATTATATCTTTCTTCAGCAGACTGCAGATCTCTAGTGTTTCAGTATTAAGATGTTCGCACCATGTTCTTTGTATTTCAGTGGTTGTTCTAGACCTTTTCTTTATTTTGTGCATCACAAAATCCACTGTCCCGTGCTTCCACCATCTGCAAAACTCTGCTCCTTCTGGAAGCCCACCGTTCTTGTATGGCAGTGGGAGACTAACAGACAGTATGGATTCTGCTAGCTTGGCAAATTTATGGATACTGAGCTGTCCACCAGAAGGTTCAAAATTCATGTTCTCTATGCCATTGCCACAGAGAAAAATCCATTTGTCCTGCAGTGCTTCAGAATGATTACTGACAAGAGTACAAAAGATGCTGAATTGATTTTTTTTAATGTACTATAAACTAGTGTCCTAGTTACAACCATCTTTTGCTATGGTATCTGTTCTCTAACACCACCACCCCCATGCCCACGCCCCCGGCCCGCAGGAGGCATTACACCTGCTTCCATTGCACAAGGGTTGTGAGCTGAAGGTGCAGATGCCTTGTTGGAAGGTTTGGATCTAAAGATGTATGTTTTAGTTCCCACCCATGGTATGGACCATAGGATAGTGCTGGGTTTGGGGGAGATGACATCTGTAACGTCAGCTATATATTCTATTTGCTACTCTATTTCATTCCATTTGTATTTGTTTTCTTTTTCTTTTGTATTCATTTGTGTCTTAATGCTTGTTTCTTTACTGATTCTTCCCTAAATGCATAATAAATGTGGGAAATGTTGAGAGTAAAGGAGGGTAGCAAGTACTTTTTCTTTTCCCCTTTTCCTTCCCTCTCATTTTTTTCCTTAATTTTCCAATGTGCTCTATCTCTCCCTTTCTCCCTCAGCTGTGTTCATTTTATTCATTAGCAGAAGCAACGCTGCAAACAGATTTTTTAGGTGGCAGTAAGGAGCACAGAGAATGGCTGAGGGAACTGAGAAATTTTCTCTGTCAGTAAATCCTACCATAATTCTGCACAGGAATATTAGTCTCTCCTGATCCTGTTCTCTCCTGCTGCACAGAAGCTATCCTTTCATTTTTGAATCCTTTATGGTATGCATGCATTTGGCTCCAGAGAACTTTACACACTTCCTTTACAAGAAAGTGCACAAAGTGAAGTAACATTTGTATTTACCTTTTGAGGTGCAGCACTGATAAACTGTTGATTAATGTTAAACCAAGCATTTTTTCCTCTTTCCCCATTATGGTATCTAGGAGCAGTACGCTGAAGAAAAAGTAAATTATTCAGGCAGGAAAAAGAAAGTAATGATGTGATGATGTTGCAATTCTCCTGAGACTTCTAAAATTATTAATAACTTTTTTTTTAATAGCAAGTGGTATAAGTGCCTGTCATCTGTGTTGAATCCTAGATCATGTTCTGCAATCGCTTTCCCTTTCTTTTTTTAAGTTTACCTTAGTTTTCTGTGAGAAGTGCATTTCGAGATTAAATGGCAATGTTTAGGCAGGGCTAATGAGTTGCAAGGTAGGGGGCTTTAGGTTAGCTGTTTTGAGTTATGTGCAGATGGGGATGATCCCACTCTGTTGTGATCAGCAGTTGTAAGGTCCCTCCTGTATCATTATTTTCAAGATCTGAAAGTATTTTTGTAACAATAGACTTAACTATACAATATACTAGGCTTGACACAGGTAAAATTAGACTAAATTACAGTGTTACTGTGGTATGCTGGAAGTCAGAGTCAATTATTCAATGGTCCCATTTGGCTTTAGTATTTATGAAACTTTCAGTTAGTTTTTTTTTTTTATTTTTTCATCAAATATCAAACTTCATTGCAAGCACAAATATCCAACTTAATTATTTTCAACTCCTGAGGTTTCAAACCTATTAAACAGCAGAGAGGCTCAGTAACTGTTTTATTACTGATACTGAAAGTGTAATAATACTAGTGGCAACAGAGGACAGCGAGCAAAAAAATGAGAAAAAGGTGAAGGCATAAATAGCATCATTAAAGCTGTTTCACAAAAGATAAACAGAACTGTCAGGTTAATATTTCAGACCAGAGATAACAGTTTTAATTAATTCTTCCATCCATTTCCCTGGTGAAGAAACTAGATGTAAAATTACTTAGCTTTCTTAGAAGAGCATGGATTTTTTCTATTGTTTCCTTTCCTTTCAAATCAGTTACCAGCTATAATGAAGTTAACAACTATAATGTAGTAGACACTTTCTGCAGTTCCTGTTAATGTAGAGATTGTCTTTTTTTTTTTTTCTTCTCCCTAATATTTCTGTCGGTTCCCAGTTCTGTTCTGTCCTGGCCTCCAAGGGCACCAGGTGGGGTATGCATGGTTCTTGGTGCCTCCTGGTGGGATACAGCATTGCTGAGTCTTATGTGTTTTATGACCAGAACTGGGCCCTGGAGTTTTATGGGACAATTTCTGTTTTACTATATGTTCAGTATAGTAGACATGACATAGTGGTGCTGGTAAAGTTGTGAGGATGTGGTTGTAAGCAAGGCAGAGTTTGTAGGTACATTGGGAGCTGAAGAAAGGCTAGTCTGCTAAAAGCTTCCATGTTCTTTTCTATTTATGTGAGGATGCCTATTTAAATTTATTATTTCTACCTACAACCTTCCCTCAAAGACGGTCGTATGTGATTTGTGAAGCTGCAGGTTTTTTTTTTTTTTGTTGTTGTTTTGGGAGTGGTTTTTTGCTTCTTTAGCACCCGGAACTGTTATGAGGTCATACGTGCACATGTAGGTACACACAGTGAACATATTCATAGGCTTTTTGAGTGTTTTGTCTTTTTAACTTCCGTGAAAGGACTTGTAATGTTTAGGACTTAGAAAAAACTTGAGTATTTTCATTGTAAAAGATGGAAAGAATTCTGCAACAGAAAGTTATATATCTCATTTGCTATTTCCACCACACACTTTGTTTTTGCCCTTGTACATCTTGGTGCATTGGTCTTGTCCTGTAAAATTCCAGTATCTCTGCAGTGTGCAAATTCATGCTATATGGTTTCAAGTAGTGTGCAGCTACAGGCTGCAAGCTTCCTTGTAGATCAACAATCTCAGTAAATGTGTTAGTAAAACCTGTTTTGGATGGCTTTTACTCTGGTTGCTTCATCCTGTGGATGACGGTATTGTCTTCTGTGTAACCTATGAATCACTTGGATGATACATACTTCACTAAACGCTACCCAACATTGCTGGTGCCCTCAAGAATAAGAGCATCTTTCTCAAACACACACACCGTTAACATGACAAGGTTGGGAAAGGCACAAGGAGAAACAGGAAGGAAAAGCTACATACACCTAGTCGAGTATAGCTAAAAAGTTCAGGTTATGTCTAAGGTCAAGTTCAGATGTGTCACCCGCTGGAACTGCTCTAGTGAATGTACTCTTTGCTCTCAGAAGCGTTCTCATTCCTTTCCCTTTGAACTGTTCTTAGTTTATTCACACAGATTGTCTGTAACACAGCATTCCTAAACTACCGATAACTTAAGAACGAAATCGCCTTAAAAACGAAAGAGAATGCATGCCTAGCATACTTAGTTTCCTCATCGTTTTGGAAATTTTAATTACAATCAATGGAAAACAAACAAGCAAGCTGATATTGAGTGAAAAGACTCTTTACATGTTAATGAAATGAATGAGAAGAAAAATGTATTTTTCTGTTGTTGCATTTGTTGAAAGACATCAGTTTTCACAAGTCCAAATTATATGACAAAGCTTAAAAGTATGGAAAAAGATACTTTGTAGTGAACACAATATTGGTTTTGTTTTGCTTGAGCAAGAAAGAACAAAAATGGTGCCTTGGAAGCTACACCATCTGTGTTTTATCTGGGAGAAAATGCAGAGTACTGTCTGGAATAAATAAATAAAGAAATAATACAGATTCCAATGGAAAAATAATTATTCCTAACAAAATTATTAAATAGAAATGGAAAATTGCTGACATTATTTTAAAGAAGAGACTGTTAAGACTTGGTTGTGATTGAAATGGTTATATTACCTTGTAATTACACTGTGTTCTAACACTACTTTCACACATGTATCCTGAGATACACTACGCATTTCTTACATACACCTTTATGGGTCAGTTGGTTGTACTCTTCACTGGTGGTCAAAGGTTCAAATTCTAATGGGCTGAAAATGCTACAAGAGTGTTGTCTAGTTTGTTGAGAAATAAGATAGGTAGGACAGTAAGGAGTACTGTGCTAGCTGCTCTCTAGCAGTGCGATTAACTTCCCTCTTGCTGTCCTCCCAGCTCACCAGTAAACAGATGACCCAAGAGCCTGATCAGAGATAATTAGCACTGGAAGTGCTTGTTTGTTTATTTTACTGGAAATATTAAACCAGAAATTAAGGTTCACAGAAAGGCCAGCAGTAACTCTATACTACCCATACAAGTCTTATCACCTGGACTGTATCCAGGCCATTTTTTTGACACTGATATAAAATGCCATACTTTTCCTTAATAATCCATGTTGCAGCAAAGAAGCCTCAAACTAAACCATGTGTTTCTTCTTCAGAAACAGCTCCTTGCACATGTGATGACTTTGCAGCTGCTTCCTGCAGTCTTTGACTTCTGTAATTAGGACAACCGGCAAGCCCAGCTAATGATATTAAACTGACTGGTCCACAAGTCTAGAATGTCACTTATCTCAAAGGTTTAATTTGCTGAGTATGGGGCAGCACAATGCAGGGTTTGCCTGTGTGATGGATGTAACTTGATTTTTTTAGCTCTTGTTGCCAAGTTACAATAAACTGTTATCGCAGTAGATCGCCTGCATTTAAATGGATGAAGATTCCACCTGAAAAGAGCCATACATCATACTGATGAAAACTGATAATACGCTGATGTCTCTGAAGAGAATAAAATAAAACAGAACACCCCAAATTGTGAACAGGATAATTTCATATTCTACACATTAGCCAGACAGGCTCAAAATTAGCTGTTCAGACCCCAGAGACTGTAATGTGCTACAGTAGCAAGTGACTAAGAGCTTGCATACAATAAATAGCTACTAATATAAAAATAAGTAGCATTAATATGATCAAGTGCTTAAAGACAGAATCACAATGATCTGTTGTCCAAGTTGCACTTTAGAGTTACTTTCCCTGGATATAATCTGATACTCTTGCAGTCAGGTATCATATCTATACGCTAAGAAAAAAGGTAAATTAAAAAAATATATGCTGAAGTCTCTGCCATTGTCCAAATGATTAGAAATAATCTTAAATCATAATGCTGGTAAGTGCTTTGTACTTTTTCAAGTGGAAAAATGTACCATATTCTGATGGAAAATGAGATAGAATCCCTGCTGCTACATCAAGCCATTGTCCTACCTCTTCCCGAAGTTCTGTACCAAAGTCCTTTAAGTTCTCTGAAATAAGAAACTGTTTTCCACTAATCTATTTAAAAGA
>NW_010137883.1:51253-99234 GCF_000699245.1 Pterocles gutturalis
TCAGCACACTGTGGGTTTTGGTGACTCCCTGGCAGCTGAATGGTGTTCAGTGCTGATACCTGTTTGGTCATCTCCATAGATGTGATCAATGTGGGACATGTCATGGTCTTTATAGAGAGTCCTTTTCGTAGCAATAATGTCAGGGTAATTTCAGCAATAATGTCTTTGTAGATTTAAAAGTCAACTCTTAATAAACTTATTGCCAGTATGCAGATCTGAGCAAATAGAATATGTAAGATATTGCAGAAAAATGCTGTAGAACATATAAGAAACCTATGTACATCCAGTTACAGTTGCAACACTTTCCACAGTACAGAGAACACGTAAACCGAACCAGTGGTTTTCACTGCAGTTAAACCATTAAAGATCCAAAGGTACGATTGTGTGATTCTGCAATGTCCTCTAGCTGGTCTGATATTCTGTTTATAGATTTAGAAAAGCATTATGCTGGGTTAATTTTAAAGGTGTCAGCCTCTGAACTACACCATTTGGTAAAAAGCATTGGATTGACAGAAATGAAGCTCTAGACATTCAGTGAAATGTTTTCCTTAAAATCACAACTAAAAACTGTCAATCAGCCCCAGCAGAAACCTGGTTAGATAACTCTGCTTGAAATACTGTACCTGCTCAGAAAATGGAAGATGGGATTTTTTGCCAGGATTTCAGAATTTGGGGAAGAAGCTTCTCCCTTTACTTTAAATTACTGTGGCAGAGACATGTACTGTCCTGGCAAAAACCCTCCTGCAACACCGAGTTTTTGATTCATAGCAGAAAAAGCACAGAGAGGAATGCAGACAGAATATGTAGTGCAGCACTGCCTGTGCTTCAGCGGACTTGTTCTGGTGGTTTCAGTGAGCACTACTTTTGACAAGCCTGAAAATGGATCGTATCTCTATGATCCTACGAGAATCCCTCAGAGGCAGGGGAAATGACAGGGAAGCGTTTCTGTGGACTGTGGGATTTCAACTCATTAAAGTGATGAAATAACAGCCGTGGGAATGAATCTGCACAGAGTCCATGACGGACGCCTGATACACTATATTCCCAGTGGCAGAACACAAAAGCGTGCCTGATCATTTAGCAGTATTGAGAAGCTCCTTGTATTCACAGGAGGAGGCAGCAGTGCTGCTGTAAAAGTTGCATTAAAGGGAGAAAATGCAGTCACCGGGCTATATTTTGACCTGCCTCCTGCTGTCTCTCCCCCGGGGGCCAGCTGGGTGGCACGCACAGGGTTAACTCCAGACAGGCACACTGGTGGCATGTAATGCCAGGTGTCCAGACACCAGCCGAATTAGTTCCAGTGCCAGCTTTCATATGCAGCTTGGCACCCTCAAAGCGTCGGGTGGCTTTAGGGTAAAGAAGACTTTTAAATCTCTTACCTTGGTCTAGTCCAGTGTAGCTTTTTGGTTGTTCTCCGTCCACTACCAGAAAAAGAGGAATTAATGCCAGATTCCAGTGAGTCATCCTAAATGACAGAGTAGGCTCACTCTTTGCACCGGCTGCTGGCTGCCTCCGCTGTGTGACAGCTGCCGGCTGGCTGGGGAACAAGCGTGTCCCATTCTGCAGCCTGCGGCAGGGGGAGAGGGGAAGGCAGTGCCGGGGAGAGGAGGTGGGAGAGAAGGTGGAGAGAAGGACCAAAAGAGAGAGGAGAGAGGCAGAGGCAGGAATATACCATGTGGCTGCGTGCTCCCCTCCTCTGCCTGGTGCTCAGCCTCACAACACGCTGCCAAAAAGTTACTTTTTAATATGTGATGCACTCTCTGATTTCAGAGCCTCGCCATTCCTGCCCTCTTTTCGGTCTATGCCCAGAGGAACTTCTTGTCATTTTGTCGATTACATTATCATCTCTCTGTTCTGGAGGCTAGCGTGGATGCTGTGTGCAGAATATGTTGAGTAAAGGAAGTCTGTCTTGTGGCTGGGTGAAAAGCAGCACTTTTGGTTTCTTGCAGCAATTTTATAGGCTGTTTGTCTGAGAGTGGGAAACCAAGGGCAGGGCAGTAATTCTGGCATCAGAGCAAAAAAAAAATAATTGAAAAATATGTTAGGGAGCACATAATTTGTATACAAGATTGTTGGGGAGGAAGACATTCTTGGTTAATCATAACAGAACAGAAGGTCGGGATAATTTCTGAGCCTCTGCTTTATCATCCTTGGATGTGTCTCTGCAGATCAGAAACCAGTCCCAGGGACAGGACGCTTACTGGGGATTTCTGCAATAATTCTCAAGAGGAAAAATATGAACAAAACAAAGCTGTTGGAGTGGGTAGCATTGCACTAAATGGCAGAAATTTCTCTGGGGAAAATGTCAAAGGGTAAGTCAGGAAGGCTTTGGAGGGCTTTTGAAGGCTCTTTATTAAAATATTTGTAGGAGTATCTTAAGAAAATCAAAAGCATAATTACCTCTGTGTCAAGTTATTTTCAGATGCTCTGAATGTTTGTCAAAATCATCTGCATCTAAAAAGGGTGGTGTTCTATATTTCATACTCCTGCAGTGTGAATGTGAGTGGATGGTCTTAATCCTGACACAAAATTCCCAAAGAAAACTGTGGAAAGAAGTAGGAAATAACAACATGAAGTGGAAAAGCTAAAACATGTATGCATTCTTGATTAGAAAACTGAATGTATGACAGTTTCACATCTACTTTAAATAATTGCACCAGTTAAATATCCATTATGTGTTCTGCCCGTGCTTCCCTCTACAGAGTACAGAATGAGAATTATGTTTTCTTTCTTTCTGGTGTCATTGGGTAGGGATGGTCCTGTGAGAATGAGATGTGAACTCTTCACATCTTTTTTTTAAATGTTTGATTTAATTATATACATAATTCTGGCTTTGCTAAAGGTACTAGGAATTTACCAGACTCATAATTCATAATGAAGCAGAACAGCATCTCATATTCAAGAGCTTATGAAATATTTCCTTAAGCTGATTGCAGGCGAAATCATGCTTTGGGTTTTTTTCCCCTGTAAATTCGAACCACCACAGCAAGCTTTTTTTACCCTTAAATTTCCACATCTAACTCAGTGTGGTGTCATGAATGGCATATACCTGTGAGCCATGGGCTGCTGTAGAGTGTAAGGAGCTTCCTCCTTCAGCCTGTGAGTGAACAGCTGAAGAATATCAACAGAGGTGTTTAGTTTGAACTCCCTGTGGATATCAATTCATTAGGAGGAACAGGTCTTTGGTACCATTGGGCAGGGGCCATGGAGAAGTGCATCATCAGGGAGAGAATCATCTGTGTATAAGATGTATATCCAGAGTTCCTCCAGGTCTCTTAAAAGTCAACCAAAATTGTACTTAAATTCAGGATTAGCTCTGTAGTAGACCTTAGCTGAGAAATGGTTGGGTGGGAGAAGAAAAGGACTTTGTTCCATGCAGTACATGTGCTGTAGCAAGGGCTCTGCTTCAGACACCCTGTATAGTACTGGCATTGTCCCTTAAGATTCTGTACTGTTGGGAAGATTCAGTGTGGAGAGGTAATGTAGGGACATGTCTCGATGACAGAGGGTGTCACAAGATAATTAAAAACGTTTGTCTGAAGTGACAGCAGTGGATGAAGCTGGGTATTTGTGGTAGGATGTGAGTGCAGGGAGATGTCCAGAGGTATCTGGAGGTGTGCTGATACCTAACCACAAATGGGCTGAGGAACAATAGTGTAATAGAAGGATGCTCATCCTTGGGCAAAAAACTAAAGTTGGATTAGTTATCTGTTGATGTTGACTAATATTTTGTAAGAGTATTCTCCTAAACTTCAGTAATTCTTTTAGTAAAATTGGTCAGATTTCTTTCGCGCCAGTTGTTCCCCCTTCTGTCCAATTGGTATTGCGTAGAGGATGCTCAATAACCACGTGAACTCTGCCTGCAGGTGTGAAACTGAGCTGCATGAAGAGACTTTTGTAATTGAACTCATTTGTTATTTTTGCCAGTATTGCCTGGCGAAACAATAACACATACTCTACCTTTCTGCCCACATAACTGATGTTTCTGCAGTGAAGACTTGGCTGCTTACCCAGACATTTACTGGTGGAGAAGAAATGAAGCAGGTGGATATAATAAATTCTTGTCTTTTTTAGAGCAATTAAAGTGACTGCAATTGACACTCATGTATGTCCAGAGAACCACAGATCCAGTAGATTATTCTGTAGTACGGTTCATTCTACCTTTCACATTGATAGAAGTGTCACTATATTGCCAACTCATGTTCCTATCAACAAGACATGAATATTAATATCAAAAGGAACATGAAGAATATTTTAAAAGTAGGAATGACTCTCTTAGAATCTCTTTCTATAGCCTTGTCCTTTAAATTCGAAAGGGGATACTCTGTTGGATCTTTGAAAATTCCATTCTCCACTGAAATTTGACCCAATGTGAGAGGTTAAGGAAGAACAGACCCAGTTTGTCCCCAGTTCAGCTGGGAGGATTGCTGCTATTGTTTTGGCAATGAATGCTTGCATCATGGTAGCAATTTGGAGTAAATTCTAATTCCAATTACAATTGTACAGCTTGATATTACAAGAGCTGCATGATTAAGACTCTTTCTCAGACATCAATTTATTGTTTTAGTACCTGATTTTTTGTAAAAGCACTAGCTGATGACAGAAATGTTAACCTCTGGAGAGGTTGGTTGACATCCTTCTTGGGAGCTTGTAGTGAGTATTTGAGTATGTCAGAATAGTCCTTAGGATACCAAATGCCAAAATAATTGTAAGTCTTTGCTCAGGAGATAATGAGCAGATGAAGGACTAAATTGAATTGTAAGTTGGAAGTTGACAGGGTTGTGTACAAAAACTTGTAGTGCAAGCAGTTTTGTCTGTAGCTGCCATAAAGCCGAGGCCGCCTGGGGAACTCGTGACATATGTATCACTGCATTATTCAAAACCAGTTCAGGGAAACACAAGAACACGAGAGGGCATCCAGAAAAGAGAACATACTTTTACTCTGAGTGCGGCTGCTGTGATTTTCTTTTTTTTCCCATGTGCAACACAGTCACTGAATATATGAGTGGACTGTAGTCAGAGCCCATGCTTTTCCTTCACTTATCATTGAATGCAACAAAATCACTTCACTGTATAATCACGTTTTGGACTATTCAGTTTTAGCTTTCAAGTAGCTGGGCACCTGCCAAGATATTACCAAAATTTCTGTAAACCAGTAGTTCTCCTAAGTTCTTTTGAAGCAATATAAGCCATGTACTTATTTCTTACTCTTCCTCATCCAGGTTATTATTGCTTCTCAGTTTCATCCCTTCATACCCCTTTGTCTTTAGTTCCAAACAAAGAGAGGACAAAGCATTTTTTTTTTTTAATTTTACCTTTTTCTTCCAAGGGCATCGGCTCTTGAGTTTATTCTCAGTTAAGACTCCAGCTGAAGTTACGCTTATGTCAAAATTTTGCACTTCAGTTTGGGTGCTGAAAAAACTGTTATTTTACACTCCAATAACAAATTCCAAGCATTGGTCCTGCTATATTTCCTCTCACAAGTATTATTTAGAGGTTGAAAAAAAGGGCGTTTGAATTCTGGAAAGAAATATAGACTTGAGAGAACTTTAACCTTGATTGTTAAAGGCAAACCTACTCCAGTGATGATCTGCTAGATATAGAAATCATTGATTTACAAAGTACAATTCCAGAATGTAAGACCATTACAAATGTAATTTTTTTGTCAATACTCAGTTTGCAGCCTGAATTGTTACATTTCGTGTTAGAAATGTATTTACATTCAAGAATCTGAACTTACTCTAACACCAATAATTTTTGAATAGCACCTATTTTGTCCATAAAGTTATTAATATGAAAAACTATTATTTTTTAACCAATTAAATAAATGGTATGAATGAGTGCATCAGATGAAAAGATGGCTGTAGACAGCTGCCATTGGCTATAGACAGAACTCTGTGTTGCTGCTTAATTTTTAATTATGAGGAATGACATTGAGGGAGAACACAAGTGGGCCATGTTAAAAAGAGAAAGGACTTTTCTCTGTAGATGAATAAGCTGTAATATTAACCAGTGAGAATATTTTGCAATTGCTGGAGCTAACTGAAAAGCTGAAATTTGTATTTCTTCTGAAAACTGGTAAGATAAAAAAAAAAAAATCATTTTGTGAAAAGACAGAAATGTTTTAAAATCACAATTTAGAAAAAAGGCACTGCACTGTATCTATTTCATTCCTGTACCACAATGCAGCTAATCCTATGTCATTTTTGGTTTTGCCCATACTGAGTACTCCAATGGTATGGATTTCTCAGTTCCCCCGGCAATGTATTCCAGTAGTTAATTATTTTTGTTGGTAGAAAGTTTGAGTGTCTTTTTCTTGATGCCTAATGCAATGCTTCCTCACAATACCTGGATCATCACTTTTTGTCCTAATCACAAAGAAGGCCAGCTGACTAATCCCTTTCTTTTTCTGCAGTAGCTTTTTAAGCAATTGTTGTGTCTGCCCACGTCTCATCTTCATGAGGTGGGCAACCCATCTCTGAAAACATTTGCCTCTCACTGTGTTGTCACATGAGAGGATACTTTAGAAAACAGATGAATGGTCTTCCCGCAGAGTATTCAAGTGAACTTAATTCTGTAGGGCTGTATCAGTGAATTGATATCCCTGAGCATCAAGGAGATGATCTCAGGTTTCTAAAACAACAGCCTTGATATATGACATGCACTACGTTATTTTGCATGGATGCTGAGCCCTTGAAAACAAAATTTTTAACATATTTGTAATACTGTAGCTTAGACTGGTATTTGGGTAGTGCTAACTGTACCAGAAACTTGGGGTAGCTCGAGTTGGGTGCTCAAAACTGGAAAACATTCATCTTATTTCCTTTTTATATAACATTGATACAATCCTACACACAAAGACCTTTCTTTAAACTCTTAGTCCTCTCCCTAAAACAGTGTGGAAGTATCTCTCTGAACAGCAGATTAGCAAGATTGATTTTTCACTTTGAATCTTCTTTCAATTGATGCAGTGTGCGAAAAGATCCAGAAGGAATTAAAATAGCTTTTTTTTGTTTTGTTAATGAAATAATTTTGTTTCAATGAGAGTAACATAGTTATATATTGTTCAGAGCCTTGAAAGTCCAAGTGATTGGTATCTGCTGTTAACAAAATATTTACATACTTGTACCCCAGAAAAACTAGTTAATAATCTGTCATTTGCTCATCTCCCTGGTGGGTAAAGGTTAGAAAATGCAGCTTGCTTCACTAAGCTGGCTTTCGTTGCTGTCAGAGTTGGTACTTGGTGCCATGCCATTTCACTTTTGTAGGGGAAGGTAGTAACAGTCTTGCCTGGATAGTAGCTGTTTTGGGCTTGAGAGGTAATGAGAGGTTAAAAAGTGTGAAGAAGGATTCCAGCTACCTGGTTGTGATAGCCCATGCATCCCGGAAATTTAATTGCATACTAATGGCTGTTTTCTGTGCTATTAATGTTGTGAAATGGCCTGTGAGGGAGATGGTCTCAATTAGCCCTTGCATTAACATTTTGTCATTAATGTGTGTCAGTATTGATGCTTTTAATTGCATGAGACTTGTGGAGAGCTCCGAGTAATCACACAGGGATGCCTGATTTGACTGAAGTCTAGCCTCTGAGGTCACAGCAATAAAGAACAACTGGGGCTGTTTTTTAAAAAAAAATTCCAGAAACAGGGCAACCAGTGGAAGGACATATTTTATTTTTACAACAGTAGGAGCATTTTAGAGTCAGCTATTATTTTGAAGTAAACCTTTCCTCTTTAATGATAAACTATCTATGACTTGTTTTTAAAATCTTAGGAAACTTCACCTCAGTTTTCTCATCTGCCCTTCGTTTCTCTTGACTCTCTCTCTTCCAGTGGCTCAGCCTTTTAAAGATTTCCTGCCTTCCTGTTGGATACCCAATCCATTATGCAACATGGTGACAGAATAGCCTAGCCACCATGACATCATGCACAAGTATTTGTATTAATCATGCTTTTGCATTTAAAAAAAAAATGAAAAATTATTAGTGCCAAATTATTCTATTTTTATCTGCTTTAAATCTCCTGATTTTGGAACAGGAAGCACAGGACTGTAAAAAAGGATCTGGTTGGTGTATGGGATATCATAGAATTAGTTTCATGTATTCATTAAAGATGTGATTTTTTTTTTTCCAACTTACTGAATAGATTTATTGAAGTCACAGCAATGTAAGGTTTTTGGGTTTAGGGGAAAATATTAGTTTGGCATGTCTAATTTACCCCTAAATCTATCTGTTTTCCCTTGAAGTTCACATGTTACTGAAGCCAGGCTGTGTAGTTTGCAGTTTCTTGACATGTTCTTTACTAAATATAGTTTACTATGTTTTCTCTTTAGCCATGTGACACCAGACCAGAGCAGTTAACATTATTAGAAAACCTGGTTTATCACTTACAATGTCACATATTAGTTCTTTTGCAATCTGAGCTGGAGGTCTTCTAGTCCCCAGTTACCCTGATGCTGCTTTTCTGAATTTTGCTTCCACGCCAGCATGGACGTTTCCATTTCAGTATGCTGATGCTTTAATTTCTGTTTCATCTTGATTGAAAAAAAACTCCAAGGATTTATTTAACTTTTCCTGGTCATCTTCCAAATGTGTGACAACTTCTACTTGTTTTAATATAATTTCCAAATTTTAACTGTCTTGACTTTCAATAATTCTTACCTCTATTACAGCTGTTTTTAAAATATGTTGTATTCATCCCTACTTTTCTTGACGTCCAAAGTGTTCCATTCTTCCTTTTTGTCTGAAGTAACTTACTATTGCTCTACCCAAGAATATTTTCCAATCTAAGACCACCCTTCACCAGTCTAATAAAAAGCAAATAAATTTGTTGGCTACAACATCGATAAGTATCTGGATTATCACTGTTAACTACTACTCCCCCCCAATGCCCCCCACCATCCCGCCTGGAAATTAGTCTTCCAGAATAACACAAATCCTCATTCTTTTTGTCTCTCTAGTGACAGTACAGAGATTTGTATGTGCTTATATTCAGTCCTGATGATGTGTAATACTGTCTTAATTTTCCTCCAGAACCACCTCTGTATAATCATTCCCTAAAGGGAAATATGAATTGACTCTGTTTTGTCCATACTGTGGCTTTACCATCAGAAATGCTGCCTCATTCTTAATGTACAGATCTGTTCTGCTCACTTAATCTTTTCTTGCATGCAGCACACATTTGTTAACTCTATATCTGTTTGGTCCTTCAGAACTTATTCTCAATCCTCTGCTTTTGTTGCCTTGTTCCCTGCTCTCATACACGGGATTTCGATATGCTTACTCCCTTTCAGCAGCAAGCACTATGTTCTCACCAGTATTAGTTCAATCTTCATTGCCATGCACAACACAGCTAGACATTAGTCTCAGTGTACCTAAAAGGCCTAAGGTTGCATGTTAAACCTCGATCTCTTTAATGACACATATTAAATTGTACATGTGTGAGATCTTCCTGTCCTTCTATACATATGGAATTCAGTAGTAATTTTAAAAAGTAGGTATGTAGTATTACAGTTTAGTTGCTGAAATACATTTTGGTTTTGTCTGGATGATGTGAAATAATGTTGCATAACATTTTAGAAGTATTAGTTAAAGGTAATTCTCAAAAAAAACAGTGGATGCCTGTTTTAACAAACCAATAATCCATTTAATAAATGTTAGAAATATAAACAGCGGTTTAGACAGGCTACTTATCAAGGGCAGCCACTCTTCCTTGACATGGGAAGGATATCGGTGTGGAAAAGGTTCCTTTATTGATTTTTAAAGCTAGAGAGCTAGAGAGACAGTAACGAAAAATGCCAGTAGTCTATTTATGGGGTTTGTTTAAGCAAAGTTGACTTTCACCAAACTTCCAAGTTCCTATTATTAAAAAAAGTTATCACTTAGTTGATAAAAGTTCCACAGTAGCTGAATGGATGTTTGGTGTAGGTATTCCTCTTGCAAACAAAAAAAAATTTTTTTATATATCTTGAGGCAGTGGTTGCCTGACTTCTTCCTCAGCTGAAACATTAGAGTAGAATAAAAGGCTGATTTTTTTCTACTATTTGCACGAATTAAATTATATTTGTATTACTTTACATTAATTTAGTTTCCTGTATTAATATTTATGTCAAAATAACTTCATACCTTTATTCATTGTAAATTCACCAGTTTGTTTCTAAGCTTGAATAAACTTGTATGTTAGGAGAGAACTTTTGCGCAGCTACTCCTAAAATATCTTTTAAGAACAGTTGAAATGGATCAATAAGTTGTCCAGTTATTCACTATCTTCTAGTGAATAATAATGGTAGTAAATCCTATCTGAAACTAGCAGATGGAAAAAAGCTTTGTTATGTGGAGAATATTCTTGCAGCTGTGTGTGTATGTATGTAGGATAACTTCAATTTTAAGTCCTCAGTAGCTTTGAAAGTAATGGTGGCAAATTAAGTGCTTTTATTTATCAACCTCTAATGAAGTCAGGCTTTTGCAGCATGTATCATAGTTTTGTAAATGTCACCGGCCTAAGGACCCAGCACATTCTGTCACATCCTCAATTTCATGTAATAACTTACCGTTCGAGTTTGACTGTAGAAGTCATTACTGGCTTTCGTTTTATTTCTCAGCTTATTTACTGATGTCATGATTAGGCTTTATTAGCACCATACAGAAACCTATAGGAAACACAAAAAATGGACTGGTGAGCACCAAAGGTAAAAGCACTGGAAATGCAGGAAGACCATTCTCTGCTTTGCCTGATGAGTGCTGAAAATCTTCAGGGAATTTCACCTGCAAAACTGAACTGAGCTGTTAACTGAAAAACTGTAAATTTTATAGAGAGATAGTTTTTATGGAGTTATCAGCCAAAGCAGAATATTCCCTACCAAACCAAAAAAATAAGTCACTAATGTAAATCGTGGGTCTGCTAGAGTATGTTTTTGTCAGAATTATATTATCTTTTATAAGGGAAAAATATATTTTCCCTTTATTTTTACATGTGAACGTGCATGAACACACACAAATCTAATTCTGTATCAGAAAGGTGCTCAGCACAGAAAATCACAGCTGACCTGGTTAGAATTTGGCAATGTGGAAAAAGAGTCTTATAATGGGGGAATTTGAATGAAGCTTTTCTTCTGTCTTTCTAATATTTTTTTCCTCTTAAATATTCTATAGTAATCAATGTCTCTATTATAAATATGAATAACACCCATAATCAATTATACATTTTGCTATTAACTGTCTAAACCAAATGCAGTGCAGCTATTTTTACTGTTTCACAGAATCTTGTGGAAAGTTTTCATGCTGGGCTGTTACATATACTAGTCAGAAATGGTTTGTAGTATCAGGGTTATAATCATATATAATGACAGAAATGCAGGGAGGTGTAAAGAGAGTGACAGTTTGATTAATAATGACAATTCTGAGTGTGCTGTTTCTCAGCCTTGTCCAATTATGACATTTGGATGTCATTTTTAATTTTCACAAATTTGAGCTAGTAGAAACAGTAGTGTTAGTCTTTCCAGATTCATGAAGACCAGCTCTTTTCACATGTTACACAAACCATGGCTGTTTCTTTCAGTTTCCTTTCTAATTCAATGGTGGGTGAGATTTAAGTGCAACTGTATTCCTGTCATGCATATTGGAGTGCTAGATAGAAATGTTTTCTCCTGACTGCTGTGTGAGTTTACATCTATTTTTTAACTGCAGAAGCTGCAATCCACATTTTAATAAGTATGGTAAGATTTTAAATTTTGAAAAGAAATAATCTGGGTAATTTTGCTAAAAGGAGAAACTTGGAGAGTTTTCTCTGATGGTGTACTAACTTTGATATCATCAGAACTTGAAATCTGACCATATATGCATAGGATATTCTTAATATAATTTTAATAATACGTCATTTTATTAGCATTGATATAGCTGGTGCAGATAAAAAACAGCAAACAAAAAGAATTAACTTGTCTCAGGTGTAGTGTCTGCCAGTTCTAACTCTGTCCTGTCCTTGTCCTTCATACACTGAGGTGATCATGAAAATAAAGATCAGAAAAATTATTTGGGGATTGTGTGTAGAGCCAAAAGTAAATGCTGATAATTTATATAAGCCTAGGTAACTAAGAAGTTTAACCCAAACATCTGAATCATCTGCTAATTCTGCACAAGCATTGTTTTTTCTTTCCAGAGTAGTTTATTTCAGCCACATTTCAAGTGGTAGAAAAAGAACCGTAATGTTCTTGTTGTGAGGAACTGTTCTTACATCCAAGGCTTGCAGTGGAGGCATATGACTCCCATTTCCTCTTACTATTCCAGGCAAGAGGAAACAATACCTAAAACTCAGTACTTTTGCTCCTTCCATCCACCACTGAGGGCTACTTGAGGAGTCCATCTGGCTGGCCTACCTGGAGCTCTTTCCAGATGCCTGAATTTACTATGGATTTAATTCTGTTCTTGCCTTGCAAGAAGGTAATTCTTGCAGAATTTATCACTTGTCCCTACATCTGTTCCACAACCTTAGTTTATCCCATAACTGCAGATGTGTCCAAAATACCAGGTACATGAATGAGTATAGCTTGTTTTTAATGGTGGTAAATAATCATAGATTTGCAATATCTTTAATTTCACGCATAGTTCAGAAATAATAGTTACCAATTTGATCAGTCTACATCTGAAAATGTATTGCTTTTCAAAGTGCTAAGGTCAGTTCACAGAAGGTCTTCTAGTTGCAGGGAATGGACAGCAGATACTCAGGAGAATTGGCGTTTATAGAGAGCTACACCCAGGAAACCGTTTGAACCAAACCAACTTTTATTGGCCATGGACAAAACATATAACTACTAAGATGCCTTTATTAGCACCACTCTTAATACTGCTACCAAAGATATCTCTACACAGAGCTACTGAAAACATCCCAATTTGGCATGTAGCAGTCTTAATTAATTTTGGCTGTGCTGCTCTCCAGGGCCAGACAGCAGGGGCTATAGCACCAGCCCACTGAAGCAGATGTAGCAACCTGTTTTTCTCATTTGTGCTATCCCTGTGCCACAGTACTCAACATGCCTGTGGGAATAAGACACACAGTAGCTGTGACCAGTTTACTTTATTAAGTAAACTTACTTAATAAAATAAGTTAATTGAACATCTTGCATGGGTAATCTCTTTCAGTGCAGGCTTTTGGAAAATTTGTTGCTTTTCCTTGTCACTGTTTTTCTTTAACAGATACTTTTGTTTCATTGAATTCCAGAATCAGCCCATCTGCATTAAAAATTATCTCACAGTTTCTGATGAGAAATTGTATATCGGGAGAGATTCTTAAGTTAGAAAGTATAAATCAGGAAAGGTTCTGAAGTTTCTTATGAGGTAAGGATTCATTTCTTTGTCTCAAGGAAATGAGCCAAAAATATCCTTTCTAAAAAGATATTTGATTTTTTTTTTCCCCTCAAAAAGAACTAAACAAACTGGGGTTGTGGTGTTTTGGGTTTTTTTAATTTCCCAATAAGCAGATATTTCTCCAGGGTGCAACATAAATTTTATTTTGTTTATTTAAATTAAGTTTTGTTTTGTAAATGAAACATGCTATTAATGCTACAATATCAGTATTTGAGACTTTGAAGACACAGTCTTTTAAAGAAAAGCAGGGAATATAGGCATATGTTCCAGTGCAATAAATATTGCTCTCTATTTTTGAAAATGGGACCTGTACAAATTTAGAATACAGGAAACTTCAAAATTCATTGATAAAATGTTTACCAATGTTAGTCTTCATTTACCCCACCTTGGTATGTTACTTTGTTGAGCCAATCCTTCCATGTTTCGAAACATACAAGAAACCTATTAGACCTCAAATGTGTGTTCTATTCATTGGCTTTGCAGTTATCATTGCAATTATCTCAAATTTATCTTCTTATTCACCTGGTTTTATGCCATTCAGTTAAATGGGATTTCATTTCTTCTGCAAATTATGTTGGATTAGAAGGAGTAATTTATTTCATATGTGAGTATTTCTCAATTAAGTGATTAGCAAATTTGTCTGGGAGGTTTTTGTCCTTCCTTTCTGCTTCTGTCTTCTTTCCCTGTTTGAACCAGAGTTTTCAAGAATCCCTGTCACACTGTTGCTCTCTTGTTTGCTTCTTGTCAAATACCCACCTGCTCAATTAATTTTTAATAATGTCAGCAAATAAAGACAGTTTTGGTTTGCTCATTTATCAGTTTGATTTTGTTCCAAAATCTGTCTTATGTATGGAAGAGCCTTGATGCCTTTACTGAAAGATCTTAAGTGTCAGCTACCTTTTTTTTTGTTTTGCAACCACGTATATCTATGTTCATCAGCAAAACAGCATAACATATCTTAATATGTTTGGCTATTATTTAGTTTAAAAATTGACCAACAGTTTTAAAGAAAATTTGAAATCTTCCCTCATGGTCAAAAAAATATATAGAATATTCTTAGCACAATCTTCTTGAAAAACTTAACTCTCTTTTGTATATTGCTTTTTGCAATAAATATTGCTGCTGTTCTTTTTGTTGCAAACTTCCAACTGCACAAAGATATTTACCAAAAAGAGTTCGCGGGATGTGGCATGCGTCTTGGGGGTGATTGCATTAGTTTGTCCCTTTATTTGGGTATTTGTTTTTCTAAAGATTTTGCTGCAGCTGCAGACACTTTGCAGATTATGAAAAATATTGAGGCCAGTAATTAACATCTAAATTATTTCTTCAAACTGAAAGGGCAATTTATATTTAAATAAAATTATATTTGCTGTTTAGGAGATTAAACCTTCTACAGGCTGGAATATTAGTTCTCTCAGTCATGCAGTTCAATAACTGAGCCTTATTAGCTATCATTATTAGATCAGTTTAAACATGAAAGGTGAAAACCTACTTAAAAGTTAAATTAAAGTTGTTGGCAAAGCTCTCAGTGACCTCAGCAGAGTCAGGAGTTAGATGTAGAACGTGTATCTCAGAACTATGTTCTGGTTTGGAGAAAGAAAAACTTCACTCCTATTTCCACATGGAAAGAAAAACCGGAAATTCAGTAGAGGAATGATTTTATCACAAACTTCTGCTTGTCTCTTTTTTTCCTGTGGATGTCTCGGCTGGATGAATTTTTTAAATCTTGTAGTGTTAGTACTGAATATGTAGGTCTTCACAAAATGAAATCTAAAACCCAACTAGCTGATCTTATGAAAATACTTTCACTGCTCTGTGATATTTGAAAACAGTTTTTCATTGGTCCTATGGAAGAAGAAAGGAACACAGAAGTTTAAAATCTGCACTGCAGCTCTTACTATAAACTCTATCAGGGTTGCTTTATTGTCTGAGATGCATCTTTGAGTGTGTATAATTTCATAGATTAAACCCACAGGCTCAGTTTCTCTGAGTCTAATAAGAATGATCTATGCAGAATTGATTTTGCTTGGCCTGTTTCAAGATGAAAACTTTTTTTTTTGTTTTTCTAAAGTGTTTGTTGAGGTCATTTCACGTGCTGCAGCAAGAGAGGTGAACGTTCAGACTTTTCATGAGATAGATGAGAGACAAAATGATAAAATCTTACTCAAATGGGTTGACCTGCACCAAATTAATCCAGTCTCAATGAGAAAATGAGACTGGGGGAAAAAAAAATCTGTGCAAGAAAAGCAAGGCACAAGCACAAAGCCCTTTTTTTTTCATAAACCCCATGTAGCACTTTGTCTTTCATCTTTCCCTTTATTCTAGAATGTGTGCTTCACTCCCATCAAATGCTGGGGATGGGGGGGTGGGTGGGGAGGGAACTCAGACCCTTTTATCTCCACCCCCCCTTCTCTTTTTAATACTACTCTGATTCCCTCTGTGTTGTTCCTTGCCCTTCAGCTGCACAGAGACCAAATGCTGCTGAAAATGCCAAACAGATTGATTCTGTACAAGTTGTCTGAGTGATGACTAGATGGTAGGCTATTCAACTGGTCATCTAGGACATGTCTTCTATCAGAACCTCTGGTGACATTGGTCTTATCAGTAATTTGGTTTTTTTCCTCTTTCTGACTAGATTGTTCCAACCATCAAAAGAGACACTACCATAATGAGGATTTTGAAAAATATTTCCCTATTATTACTTAAAGGTGTATTGTAGAGGCTGTAAAGATCATATAATGGTTTGGATTGGAAGGGAACTTGAAGATCATTGAGTTGCAACCCCTCTGCCATGGGCAGGGACACCCTCCACTAGACCAGGTTGCTCAAAGCCTCATCCAGCCTGGCCTTGAACACCTCCAGGGATGGGGCATCCGCAGCTTCCCTGGGCAACCTGTTCCAGTGCCTCACCACCCTCACAGTGAAAAATTTCTTCCCAATATCTGATCTAAATCTACACTCTTTTGGCTTAAAACTGTTACTCTTCATCCTATCACTCTGCTCCCTGACAAAGAGTGCTTCCCCATCTCTCCAGTAGGCCCCCTTTAGGTACTGGTTGTCTAATGTTGACACAGAGCATGGTTTTATGCAAACTGTCAACATATTTTTTGCAATACTTTCTGCCCTCCCATTTATTCAAAGGTGTCAAACATTTTCTATTCCCATAATAAACATCTGAAATACATTTCAGAATTTGTCAAACTTGGTGAGATGTTTGCTGCATCCATATGGATTCATTTTCCAGTCAGTCTCTGACTGAAAGAGTGAAAAGAATCCAAAGAGCAAAAGGAAAGTTTCTCTGTCTTGTGGACTGACTTTTCTAAGAGCTGGTAGAAGGAAGTCCTATCTCTGATAGTTCATATAGCTTTTGTTTTTATGTTGAAAATTTGAATGCACACACTGAATAGAAAAACTATGCTGTTAACATGTTGAGTTGTTACATTAACATGTTAATTCCAAATCACATTTTTAATGAGAGAGAGAAATCCTCTCCAGTGAGAAAGATACTTCACTGGAAAATTTATAAATGCATTCTGCCTTTTCACTTCATCATAAGCTTTATTGAGTGAAACTGTGCTACTTGATTTTGAACTCATTGCTTAATCTATTTCTTTAAAGTATCATTGGGTACATTAGCATTTGAGCTACCTAAATAATTATTTTCATTGTGTGTCCCTGGGGGAGAGAAGGAGCATTAGTGGATTTTTTCAGTACTATAGTTATTGATATATGTGAATATGGAAGTGGGGGAGGGAAACAAGTTGTTTAAAGTGACCTAGGGCACATTCTTCAGATATGTCTGTGTGGATAGATACTGAAGTGAAAAGGATAATTCTAGACAATTTTCAGAAAAGTATAAAGAGCTGAAGATTTTTACAGCTCTGATATAAATATATAGTTGATTTTCCTTTGGATTCTTTTATGGATGAATACTATAGAAATATGAGGAAGTGCATCAAGAGAAGTTCTAATGATGAAGATTTTCCACTTGTTCATATAAGCTAAATAAGCTTTAAGCATTGAAAATATAAATATGAGCTCTCATTGGGTCATACTACAGATCAAAGTATCTTCACTTACATCTTTTGTGATAATATAGCATGTATAACATTTTATTTGTGAGATGACCATGTGTTTACTTGATCTATTTACCGCTGTTTAAATGTTTATACAATATATAGTACCAGTAGCAATTTTGCCCAATCAAGGATAAGTTGAGATAATTATTATAAAGGAATTTTCAGATTTCTCAGCTCTTGGGTATTTGGTTTTTCAATTAACAGGGTTTTTATTAGGGAAGTTAGGGATAGATACAATGAGCTAGGAGAGAATCAGGATTTCTGTTTATCTATGAATCAATCATGCTCACCTATCTACTAACAGAAGCTACTAGGAAAAAAACAGTATTTAACTATCAGCTAGTTAATCAGAAATAATATAGGCACATAGAGAATGAACATGTTTAAAAGTTCCATACATATGTTTTTATAAAAATATATTTAAACTTACTTTTAAGCCCAATACTTTTAAACTGATATTGCATCAATTTAATACCATCATAATACTGTCGCAGCACAGAAACATTACATGTAACTTTCTTATCAGTAAGCACCGAATCTAGGATGTGACTTAAGCTGACCATGAGTCTTTGGTTTATTTATTTAAAAAACTAGAAAATTCATCTTGCCATAAATATAACTAAAGACGTTCCTAAAACATAGCAGTAAATTTTCCTCCTTGATCTTACAGCTTGAGTCATCAGTAGGGTTAAAAAGAGAAGTGGTTGTCTAGCAACAATAACATCTTTATTTCTTGTTTTGATAGTACTAACCTAGCAGCATCTGCAGCTAATGGGAACACATAGTTTCGAGTTTTTTTCTTATGGCTCCATACTTGAAGCAAAATGCATTTTTAGTGGTAGGCAAGAAATTAAATATGACCTTTGTTTTAAAAAGATTGTGTTGTCATTTTAAGATCACTTAGTAATGCATGTATGCAGTAATTTTTAGAAGGTAATTTAAAAAGTTGTATTCCTCAGAAATAATTCCTGACTGTAGATTGAATAATTCAAATTCGTAATGTACAACAAGTATCCTTTGGATTCATTTGTGTATCAGTAAAAAACATAAGGTATTTTCAGCTCTTCTTTTTTTCTCCAAGTATTTTTTAATCAAGTGACAACTAGACTTATATGATGATATTCTTCTTATCCTCAGTGAACTGAGGTGGTGTTTAGTGACCAAATTTCTCTAAAACAGAGGAACACTAGGCTGAAATTATAAAGGAGGAGATGACTGAACTTGGGAAATGGATGATTTCAAGCATAAACAAAAGCCAAATTCTTAAATGGGGAAAGGGTTCAGAGAATGAGCAATAGGACAAGGGGTAATGGTTTTAATCTAAAAGAGGAGAGGTTTAGACTAGATATAAGGAAGAACTATTTTATGCTTAGGGTGGTGAAACACTGGAACAAGTCGCCCAGGGAAGTGGTAGGTGCCCTGTTGCTGGAAACATTCAAGGTCAGGTTGGATCAGGCTCTGGGAAACCTGATCTAGTGGAAAATGTCCCTACTTTCTGCAGGGGGGGTTGGACTAGGTGACCTCCATGGTCCCTTCCAACTCAAACTATTCTATGATTCTGTGATAAGAAAAGAGAAAGACAGTACATCGAAGAACTAGGCAGATGCAGTCAAAACCTAAGAAGAAGCAACAACAGGTAAAGAAGATCTGGGAATAGTAATGTAGTTCTGAAATGGATTCAGATGTGAATTCAGGTGTGGTTCTGTGTGACTAAATAAGCTAAGAGCTCATTAGTGTTATGCTTGCAAAGGGAGGACATCAGTGAAACACTATTAGTAAAGGTGCTCAAAAATAGGCTAAATAGAGTGGTTCTCTTTGTTAATTGGTAGATTTGTATTTGTGTAGTAAAAAACTTTAACTCCCAGGTTAGAGGTGTGTTTTTTCCAGAGGTAGAGGAGTGATAGTGAAGTTTTCTTTAAGCTAAGTATTTCTAAATCAATATATTTCATTTTGAAGTATAGAATTTTGGAAAAAAAAACAAAACAAAACAAACAACCAACCAAACAAAACCAAAACCAAACCCAAAACTAGGATCCTGGATTTGATTAAAAGTTCTTCTGACTCAGCATCCTGTTTGTGACAGCAACCTGTGAAGGCAAGAAACATTACACATATAGAAAGCCTTTGATTTATCTTTCTTACTTCTGGGAAGTAGTTTTGGGACATCTCAAATCAGAGGCTGAATGTGAATCATTGTTTTTATGGGTAATGTTGGATGTATTTTCCATTAATTCCTCTCCTTCCATTTTCAATCAATTTATACTTTGGATCTTGGTGCTATCTGACTAGGTAGCTTCAAAATATTATTATTTCGTACTTTCTTCTGCTTGTTTTAGCCAGCTGGCTCCTAACAACACTTCTTTGCCTACACATCTTGTATGATGAGAAATAGTAAATACTAATTTCCCACTCACTTTCTCTGTATTATTCATGATTTTATAGCTTTCTGTGATAGTTCTTCCCAGTCATTAATTCCTTGAAAAATACCTCTCTTGGGAGGCAAGCACAGTGCTACAAAGCCAAGGAAAGCTGTCTGCCTCACCCCAGCAGGTAGGGCATGGTGCAAGCATCCATTTACATTGGGTCCAGAGAACAGATGGCTGAGGAATATGTCTGTGGGGAGCCTTTAAAAAAAGGAAATTACAACCTGGGACATTATTTATCCCATATATGGTGAGCAAGATAATCAGAAGTACTTTGTACTTCATTAAGAGGTCTTGTTCCTTGCAAGTGCTAACATTATGAGAATTCTTGGAGCAGTGCACAGTATTTAATAAATCTTATTGAAAAAGAAAAGAAATCTCTCCTCCTTCTGAAGATAAAATCAGCACTCATTGATTTTGCCAGATATTGCATTGAAGTCTCCCAAATTTTTTGTAAATCTTAGGCAAATATTATTGCCCCTGGATAGATTTTTCAATAAACCAAATTATTTTAGAATATTCTCTCCAGGATATATGTGTCAATGCAGTGGATTCTCATCTGAAGCTTAGAAAGTCTGTCATATATCTCACACGTTGACAATCTACATCTGATTATCACAGAAAACTAATAAGTGTGAGCATGAATGAAAAAGTTGAAGTATTGGAGTGTCATATCAAAAATGTTAAGCAGCCTTTGGTACATGTAATTACATCTGATGATGGTTTCATAGAATAGTTGTCTTTCCTATTTTTGCTGTCAGTGGATTAAAGATTTAACAGAGAATTTATAAATATGTGGTTGTGCTGTATTTGCACTGTTTGCTGGGGTCAATAGCTGTCAGTAAACTGTTGTAAGTAATCTCCTTGTCACAGGGGTTTCAGATGACACTATATGCTGCTGTTTTCTCTTAGCTACAGGTGGGATAAACAGACACTCTGATCTAATGTTTCATGTTTTGGAGACAGGAAGATGTTGGGGTTCTGCTTGCATATGGTTATGGAGAAACTTACCACGTTTGGACGTGACTAAAGTCCCCTTACAGAAGTTTGCAGTTTGAACACAATGAAATTTGAGCAGGAAGGGGGCTAACCCTCCACCCCACCCCAGACCATAGAGATGGTGTCAAGCTTTGGGAATCTGGAAGCAAAGGAGATGTGGGAGAGTAAAATAACCTGGGGCAGGACTAAAGATGTGAGGTGTTTGAGGAATGAGATGGGCACCAAAATGGTGGGAGTTCAAGGAAGGAGGGTTTCCTTTGCTCCCCTTCCAAAAGCTCTCCTCACTGGTCCTGTCCCTTGGGTGGGTCATTGTCCTGAGAGTGACAGGACCTGGCTCACCCCTCTGCCAGAGCATCCCATGTAATCTTCAGGTCTGTCTGCGGTTTTATTACTATTCATAAGTAGTGAATAACAGCAGTACTTCCTCACCTACTGCCTATATGAATGGATACATTTGAAGCTGTGAAACACACAAAAAATTTACTGTGATTAGACAGACACAAACCCCTAAATGGAAAGGGTCAAGGATTTTAGTGGGATTTCACAGGCAGACAAGTTAAGGTCCCAGCACCTGATCTTGTTAGCAGCAAAAATTTTCAATTTATGTAGCTGAAGTAGGTATAGAGCCATATTTTTTACAGAAGTAATTGTTGAAGTACATCGCAAGGAAATGCAGTAAGCATCAGCAAAGCAAGTGTAGGTGCTCACTGGAGGGTAAAACAAAACAAGAAACTAAAAGACTGGAATCTTGGAATATTTTCTCTAGAGATCATATGGATTTTTTCCTTCCCATCTATCACCTTGCCATGTCACAGTCTTCTTTCCCTTGCTAATCGCTGTTTAAGTTTGTGCTGATTAGAACTAGGACGTACATTGCCACTGTAGGAGTCATGTGGCTCTTTGAATGAAAGCATACTTTTCAGGTGCTGCTAAGGCATTTACTTTTCACACATTCAGATCATTGGGTTATTCCGTTGTATAGAGCAAATTGCAAAGTTTTTTTTCATATTTCAAAATAATATTGTCAGCTTATAGCTTAAGGAAGTTGGGGTTTTTAGGACTGTAGGTTAGAGCAAATAGTAGTTTAACTCATGTAATTTCAGCAATGTTCATTATACTCATCTCTGAGCAGGCAAATTGATTCATTCCTCTGAGCACTTCCCTGACTCTGAAATCATCACTGCACATTAAGGCTACTGCGAACAGTAATATTTAAGTGAACACCTGTCCCATATGATCCACAGAACCATATTGTAACATAACAATTGGCATAGCACATCACAGGTTCAACAGCTCACTAAAAATTAGCAAAGCTCTGCTAAATATATTGGTGCCACTGTAGGATGCCTTGTTGCCAGGACTTCCTCCAAATTAGTTTTAAATTTTCCGTACACTGAGAATCATGTTGGTCTTTCTGTAAGACCATTCATTCCACAGTGTTGCTCTTAATTGCCCCTCTGACTAGCAGTCTAGGGCTTGGTATTTAAAATTTGTACTAGACCTCAATCCCACAAACCAGCATATTGCAGACATAGGCATATGTAATTAATCTATTTTCATTGCTAATACCCTTCAGGTATTTGCAGACTGTTATGTCTTCCCATCCTGTCTCCATTTTCAGCTAGACAGGTTAATAAATATTTAATTATATAAAGTTTCCATCATAAATCAGTTCTTCCATGCTCTAATCTGTTCTGCTGGTCTTTTCTTAACTCATTGCAATTTGTCAGTCTTACAGCTAACATTATGTCCCACACAGAATTAATTCTTTATAGTGTGCTCACACTGAAAACTGTCCCAACATCAAGAAATTATAATTTCTGCGCTCTGTGATGCGTCTTCGTGGATTTTAGTCTGCAACTGGACTAAGCCTGTGTTATTTTTTAGTATTTTTATAACAAGGGAGTATCTATTGCGCACATTTCTCTCTTGTTTTTAGTATTTCCTAGATTTCTTCCACTCAGTGAATAGCAGCCACACGTTGATTTCTATCTCCCTAGGTGTTTTTTATGTGCATTTTTTCTAAATTGAAACTCATGCTGTCATTTTCTTCCCACTAATGCCTCTGGCTCTGTCACTAACATTTCTCAACTCTGACTGATGTTCACAACTTTTTCTGACTTAGTATTGTCTGCAAATTGCACCAGAGCATTATAAAGCTATTAAAAGAAAGGCAGAGCTTGTTAAAGGATTCTAGAAGACATTTCCCCAGAATTGAATATGTTCTCATCAACCATCTCATCTGTTGTCTCCAGAGGACATCATACTTTGCCATATCAGAAATCAAAGATCATGCTTAAAAAGAATAATAATCTTCACTTTCTGATTGGTACCTTTAAAAAAAAAAAAAAAAAAAAAAGTGTTCTCCGCTCTTTAAAGTAGACTGTTAAATAAATATGTGGTGTATGTAAGAAAGCCTGGCAAGAGATTTGTCTCACTGCAAAATTAAGGCTAAAAGCCAGCTTATTTAAAGGGTTATGCTTATTTAAAAGGAAATGGGAGAATTCTTCAACAGGAAGAGAAAAGATGAAGCCTCCTAACTTGCTAATACTTAGAAAACTATAACATGTTGCCCTTAGACGACATGTTTTGGAGAATTGCAGTACTCTTCAGTGCTATTCCTGTACAGTTCCAGTGATTTGGCTTGATTTTCCTGGCTGTCCTCCCAGGTGTCATGGGAAAATAAAATAGAAAATGAGAGATTGTGAGACTTCTAGGCTTGGTGTTTGAGTGAGAGTACAGCACATGATAGGTGATAGTCAGCTAACTTCATCAGGAGTTGTGTTCATAGATCTTTCAGGATGGCTGTGTCTGCTGTGGTGGTCTGTAATTTACTGCAAAGATACTATTTGGATGTATTAGGTGCTCCCACTGATGAGACCCTCTAGCTGTGACAAATAGAAGCTGGTTACTGGCTCTTTGTATGGGACATTGAATGCTGCTATCTGCAGAGGAGTATGGTGATAATGCTGAGGAATAATAGCAAGGAAGCAAGGAACAAAAGGAGCAGTGGGCAGCCTTGCCACCCCACTTGAATTTTCTCTGCCTGTTCCAAGTCAGCGCGTTTCAGTTCCCTGAGGGCGGTTTCATGCACTTTTGTCAGGAAAGTGAGATACGTCAAAGAGTACCTGGTACTGTAAGATTTTCTCAATGCTAAGTCTCTCACCTACTTACTAATTTGCCACGTGGCTCAAATGATAACTGGAAAAGGTGAGAAAAAAACCACAGGCTTGCAGAGCAGCTGCTTTAAGACAGACACATGGTAACACGGTGCGGAAGTTGGCATAATCAAACAGCCCCCTGCAAGGAATCCGAGATGATGGAAGGGATCCAGACTCAGGGACAGAGGCAGCTGTGAACAAATGCTTCCAAGTTTCAGTGCGTCATTATACAAACTGAGTCCAGCAGTAAAAGGATCAGTCTTGGAGGAAATTTCTTTATAACAACAAAAAAGCAACCTAAGTCCTCTCCTTGCAGCCATGTTTTACTGACAGCCTAAGTGAGGGGTACATGGATCCACAAAAAAAAAAAAGTCTTTTAATATGCAGTACCTATCACATAGAACTCCAAATGTATTATCCACTGATATAAGAAATCACAAATTGAGAAACTGATATTCTGATGTGGAATTTTGTACTCTACAGTAGACTGAAATAAAATCAGATAGAGTGGGAAACTGAAAAAAACAGAGACACCCTTTCGTGAGCCTTCAGGATCCCCTCTCGTAGAACACAATTTTGCTCTTTAATTGTTTCCTTACTGTTTTTTATTTCTTTGGGTTCTCCTGCTGCCTTCTCTTCCTTTGCAAGGTCGTTTTGAACAAAGTGCAAGCGCAGAGCCAATGGAACAGCTTGTGCACTTGTTGCTACTGAGGCACTTTAATTCTTGGACTTTCTCCCTTTCCTGGGGCTGCCATTTAAGAGACGGGTCTCCCACCAGGTGCACAAAATGTTGTTTCAAAGAAATGGGAGCTAAATGCTATCGTTTTGCTTCTGAAGCTCAGGGCCTGGGAACAAACAGTGGTCTGTAAGGACGATAACTTCGAAAACCCCAGTACTGTGGGCAGTTTGCTTTGATACATGCGGGAATTAGGAACAAGCTTAATAAAAGTAGAGATGTTTATGAAGTCTAATTTCTTTAGTTTTAGTTTAAATATTGTTCGAGTTTATGCCATAAAGTTAGCTAATTAAGGAAGCAGATGTATGAAAATAAACCACAGTGGACTGATTTAAAACTGTAAGAATAAGACAGTGTACCTGCTTTTCATACATGTGCTCCTGGGTCTTAATGAAATGTTTGCTGTAAGTAGAAGAGAAGTGATCTTGTTGGTCTGTTTTCCAAGTATGGTCTCAGTTTGTTAACTTCTTAGAGTTCCTTCACTGACAACAGACTTCTGTCAGCTTTTTGTCAAAACAGGATGATGCCTTTGTTAGATCACTGCCATCCTGCTTTGGGAAAGAATAGCAGCCTTAAACAGTCTTAGCACCAAGGGGTCTTATTGTATTTGGAATCTTGGAAGTGTTGTGGATTTTTTGTAGGATTGTGATTTGTTAGTTATTGTTAAACAGCCTGAGAGTATATCCATTTAGGGTAAGGCTGCAATGTCCAGTCTGAAAGAAATAATAGATATATAACTTGAAATTCTCTGTTCATACTTTGGAATAAAAAGATAGAGTGAAAAATTTTAGTGAAGCTTATGATTTAAGCTAACAAGATTAGCTCAGACTCATTCTGAAATTTGCCTTTTTTTGGTGTTACAATAGGCTGGGTATAATATACGGGTAAAAAATATGTATTTCAGTATAGTTTTATAAGGCTAAACTTAACGCCCCAAAGTTTTTGGTACTCTAAACCTCTGGAGCATTGTCTTGGAGAAAGGATCTGATCTTTGTTTAGAACTAAAGAAATCAGCTTGTACTGTAAAGTACAATGTTGGCTTTTAACTTGGATGTCCAATGAAATCTGATGCAACTATTCAGAGAGAAGAGATGACCTACTGTGAGATATGTATTGATCAACATGAACCAGTTCTGCTTCCCTCCCATTGATGTATGCAGAACAGAGAGAAAAGGAGAAAGAGAGAAAGAAAGGCTATGCTGTATAGGTTTATTCACTAAGTAAGTTCCTGGTTGTATGGAGCTGGCAGGAATATCACACTAGCAAGTCACCTGCTTTCCAAGGTCCTTTTCTAACATCAGTTTGTGTTACCTTAGTTTGTTCGCACAGTCCACACAGAAAATAAAGACATAAAACCTGAACAGCCCTCGTGTTCTCTGCAGTAGTCTGGGGATTTTTTACCATTTCAAAAGTTTTCATAGCACAGTCCTGATAGTCTCCTGAGTTCTGCAGAGATACTCAAGTAAGATGAAAAAAGGTATAACGGGGAAAAAGTTATCATTCCTTTCCTTCTCCCTCCCCCCATTTAATTGTGTTCTGTTAGCAGTTTCCCCCAAATCTCACCCTTTTAAAGAAGCTAATTACTGCTCTTCCCTGGCATGTATTAGCATTACGCTGTTGTCAGTCTGTCAGGTGCACTTAGTCAGGGTTTAATAGGCTTGCAGGGAGCTACAATTAAACTCTGAAATTAACATTTAAAGAGTGTTTAAATGACTTCCTCTTCCCTGCCTCCCCCACAGCAGTTTGCTTAAAAATGCAAGCAGTTTTCTTGTTTGTTATATTGTTATATGAGGAAAATACTGACAAAATCCATGAAGTTGACTTTCATTTAAAAATTGAGTTACATTTTTATCTCTTGGTAACCGTGCTATTTTTCAAAAGAAAAATCATAGCAATTTAAAATCATGTGGTCAAATGCAATGCTTGTTGTAACCTTAGTAATAAATGTCACAAACTAAAAAGAGAAGTTGTTGCTTGCTCTGAAGCAGTTTTGTTTTCTACTGTGTCCTGAGTGGAGTGAGAGACTCTCTGACCTACTCTTCTGGTCCAGAGGCAGGGGAGACTTGCGTGTGCATGAACTACTGCTTTCTCTGTAGCCCCCATGATCTTCAGTTTGCTGAAAAAGACACGTGGACTATTAAAAGTTGAAGACAGACACTGATTGTTTGTATGGCCTTAGAAACTCTGTGCGGATGAGGATGTGCTTCCTCCCCAGTTAGGGAGGTATCCTTTGTGCTAGATCAGTCAGCCTGAACAGGGACCTCTTGGCATTCACTTAGAGCAGTTCCATTTCCTCAGCTGACTGACAGCTGTTTCAAAAGACCTCTAGATGCAAGAATGCCCTACATGCTCCTGCCTGTCTTGCGGAAGTCACCTGTGGGCTGAAAGAATGTTTGCAATTAAATTATAGATGCATATTTGGTGCTGTGAATGCTGCAGAGAGCACTGGTGGGAAGCCAGAGGGATTTTTAGGATTCAAAATCCTCAGTGGGGGAGAAACTGAAATTATGTTAGATCTGTGTCAGAGCCCCACTAGCTATGTTATTTTACGACAGCTGAGGATATGCCCTGAAGTGTGGGGGTTTTCTTCTCAGGTTAGGCATTGGATGTAGAAAAAGAATCTATTGTCTTTGTGATGAATTTGCAAATTAATTTTGAAGTATTTCTCAGATATCCCTGCTTTTTAAACAACACACATAAATTTGAGCTTCCATATTTGGTAAGTTTATTGCTACATTGTACATTGTCATTTATTTGTTAATTATTATTATCTATATCATCTTTATGTAAGCCAGTTGTGACTCCCTCATTTTACTTGTGGAAAGTGAGGGCAGCAGTACCTCATCTTGAGAACTTTCAGAGGAGTTTTGTATCCCAAAAGCCATGGAGATTTACCATCCTCAGGTGGCATAGGTCCAAACAGTCTCCCTTGTTTCCATGTGCAGAGATTATATCTGCTCTGTCCTAAATTCCCTTTTAATTATGAAGCCATTAATCTCTTTATTTTATTATGTGCGAAGCTATAGGTTGGTAGTTGAGGGAAATGTGAAGGTTTTAAATTAAATAGCTCATATTGTGTTTGTCCTTCAATATGAAAATAAATTTTCTTGTAGGTAGGCATGCAGGAACTTTATGGAAAGAAACCTTAACTCTACAAATAGCTGGGAGATAAACACTAATGCAGCCCCATTACTGATAATTGCTGCATAAACCTATCAGCCACTAGTGACAGGGCTAAACTAATGTTCACCTTCAGTTCCTCCTTCTCCGTTTCTCCTTAACTTCAAAACTTGTCCCATTTCTCTCTCAGCACAGCTGTTACCAGAAGAGCTTGCAATGGTTTCTGATGAATTCTATTAAACCTGTGGGAAACTACTAGCATTGAAAAACGTTTTAAAGGTGCTGCAGAACGAGGGTTTGGACAGATATAGTGAAGCCTAAATTCAAACAAAGGATTCTGAAATGTTACTGGGGTAGGTTTTTTCCTCACCATGGAATGGGGACAAAACACAAACATTCATAGGTGTCAAAGCCCTTTGTGATCCACCATTAGTATTACTAAGCAATAGCTGATTCATAAAGGTTTTAGCTATCCAGCTGGTAATTGGTCTCTGTTAGCTAGGTTTTGCATAGGCTGTGTAAATTATGCCATTTGTATCAATGTTTGACATTACACAAATCTTTCCATTCAGATTTTTAATGGCTTAATCTTACTAATCAGTTCCATTTCCTACACTATAGTGGAGGCTGAGGGAAACAATTTGTTTTGCAATATTAAAAACTGACACTTGGAGCAGGAAATGCTCTGAATCGGACAATCTGCATGAGAAGAGTAAGTCAATATCTGTCCACCCTGAAAACAGCAATCCTACAACACAGGGATATTTTCGTTTCTAATCTACTTTGTTTGTAAAAAAGACATTTTCTCTGTATAGAGGGCTCTGCGGGCCATTGACTAGTGTGTTGTACTCGTGTGTAACAGTAGAGAAGTGTTCCCTTTCCTGTTCTCAGCAGTCTCATCCAAGGCTAGAGAGAAGCATTGCAGCTATGTAACAGTCCTAGCAGCAACAGTAAAACGGAGACTGCAGAGTGCTGTGTGTGTGAGTCATTCTAAAGCCAGACAGAGTACAATTTGGTGGGAAAAAATGATGTAGAAGAATGCTTTATTTTAGATACAATACTCTTTCTGACTCCTTGAGGGTATGTATCAGGTTGCAGGGCAAATATGCTTTAGGTTGGGTGATGTTCCGAAAAGAAATGGAAAAACTTTGAAGACACCATGCTGTAGGGCAGATGAATTAAAAAAAGAAGAAAGACTTGTGAGAAAATTAATAATACTATGCCAATCTTTGAGTAATTCCACTTTGTCTAGACAGGAGAGATGCATCTTTTTTATTGTGTTTTACCTCATAAAAGATGTAAGCTTTATGGTATTGGAAATCCAATGATATCTCTTTATTCAAGAACAATATGCAAAAGCAATGACAGCAGACTTCCTGTCTGTCATATTTATGACAGACACTGTCATATTTATGTTACTGAGCTTTGAGATGGAAGCTAGCAATCTAGCAGGACTGAGCTTTGCAGTTTTTAGTATGGTACTCTGCATATCTTTGGTAAGTCCTACATATATTGCTATGTAAAGTCCTGCCAATAGAGAATTGCTTTCACTAGGAATTGGACCAAATTAGCTGCTGAAGTGTTGGCAGAGGACATCCGTCTTTCTGTGAGCAGAATTGTTAACCCAGCTGTACCCAGGCTGGAGGATGAACAAGTGTAGATATGCACTTCTTGTTTTAGGAGTCTTTTGCAGAGTACTCTTATTAGGCCTGAACTCTGATTCAAAGACCAGTAGGGAAAACTTCAGTGGAGCTAATTGACAATGATATTAACTTCATCTCTATTCTGAAGATTTACCTGGTCCTAAACCATTCCTTGCACTACCAAGAGTTTCGTTTGGATTGGGACTGAGGAAGAATTTTCATGGTACTCAGCCTTATATAGATCCAAGGGGAAGAATTTCAAAGATGTTCGGTCAATGTGTTTACTTTCATCTTGTGTGTCCAGTAAAAGAGCATTTCAAAGGAAAAAAAGTTTTCAGAAAGCACTGCATGTTCTTTGCTCCTTGTAAAGACTCAAACTGGTTTCTCAAAATAGATGTCTGCAATATCTTGTTATACTGTATGAGGTCCTCATTGAAAGGGGGGGAATCTGGGCTGAATTTAGAGTGGTGGGCTGAGACAGAGTATCTTCAGCAGCTGATGTTTTACACCTATAGCTATTGAAATCACACTGTGAAGGGTCTTTCAATGTTAGCAACAACGTCTGTTCATTTAGAAAGACTGTCTTTGTGCAGTTAACAGTTCAAAATGAAAGTTGGTCAGTAGTGTTGAAAGCTACTTTTGCTGTGAGCATTTTTGTTCAAACACTAGACAGAAAAGACATAAACCTGTTGTGGAGTTTGTTTAATATTGTAGTATGTAATGGTTTTGTTACTCAAATGATCTAAAACATTAGATCAATGAGGTACTGCAGCAATTTAATAACAGGGGCCTACAGCCCTTTTTGAGGGTGTTCAGACACATTTGTAACAGTAGGAAAGATATCTGGGATGACTGCGAATGCTAGTTGCCTGCAGCCGATCTCACTGCACTACTGAGCTACCAGTGTGAAAATGGGTAAGACATTAAAACATTGTATGATTAACAGCAAGAAGGATTTGTGTTGGTATATTGGATTTAAATCATCTTGGCACACTTTTACCAAGTGAAATACCAGTGTTTGTTGCATTAATGTAAAGAATAGCCTGCATATTAAGAAGTCATTGCCCATTCAGATTTCTCTGTTCATTACATTATCTCTTCTGTAATGCAAATCTTAACCTACACTAATGTGCTAATGGAGAAACTGAGCCCAAGGATGTAGGCAAAGGCAAATAATTATGCAGTAAACCCCTTTCTTTCTGGTAGACCAGGACTGTGATCACTTAGGAAGCAGAAAACAATTGGACTAATGAAGTCAGACATTGGAATAATAGTGGTTTACCTTTGTTTTTGATGCGGCAAGGAAGTAGTCAAGTATCATCTTGGGGAGGGTTCTCACCCGCCTTGAAGAGTATTACAAATTTTTAAAGGAACTTTATGGAAAAAAAGTTAGAGAGGAGTCTGTTGCTGACTGAAACATGTTGAAACAGAACTGCTGTGTATGTTGATAGGACATAAAAGAAGATTCTATTTTTTTTTTTCATGAGTATAATCTCTTTTCTCTGTGTGCAGTTCTCTGATAAATTTAATGAGTTAATTATGTTTCAGAAATAAAACTCAGATTTATAATATTCACACACTTTCACCTTTAATAAAACTTCTACATTGATGCTCCAGGAATAACTCTTCAAGCTATGAGATATATAGGAGTTAATAAAAAGCCTATTAATTTTAATTCAAAGTGACAGAATAGGTCCTGATTTATGATGATGTACAAACATGATCTCCTCTGTGATACGATATTCCCACCCTGAAGAATGTCCTAATTTAATCATAATTCCCTTATATTTCCGGTAATTAAATAGCATCCCTTCAGTTGCAAATAGAACATTTTACATACCAGATTTTCATTGTTTTATGTCTCTTTCTGAGTAGTTACAAACAGTGCAATAGGATGAGGCCTGGTAGTTCACTAAAGCTGGAATATTATAACAAGAAGCAAATGTATTTTCAAGAACACTGTGTTTTAAAATAGTATGCAGTGTATAGCATAAATCAAATGACTTATATTAGGCAGAGAAAGATGTTTTCTGGTATGTTTGGAGTCCCTGGAAGTTCTTAATTTGAAAAGTTGAAATTCTATCCTAAAGATAATATAATTTTTATTATTAACATTGAAAGTGACTATGATAAAAGGCCTAAGAACTTGTGATGCTATTGGTGCACAAAAGTTTTTAAGATTTTTGTAGGTTTTTTTCATTTCCTCTGAGCCCTGTACCATTAAACTCAGAGGAATATAGTACCTCTATCTACAGGAAGAAGAACAAAAGACATATTCCAGTGCCTTTAAAAAAAAAAAAAAATCTTTAAAATATTTGTGAATTTCTTTCTGCAAAATATGGTACTAACTGCATGCTGGTTGTTCACATGGAGCTTTATAAAGATTTTACTGGTGCTTCTCTGAGGGAACCTGAGTAACTCACCTTGGTGTTCATCACTCTTGAGTAATGCAACCATGTTGAGCTCATACCAATGAAGTCTCTATACTGTATGTTTCTGCAGTCTGCGCATGGAAGATATTAGCTATAGGCCAGTTAGAAAAAAGACAATGTTTTTTCTGTATCCTTTTAACCCAAGTGTGGAAAAAATATATTTTCAATAATTATTTCCTCCATGAAATGCAGAAATTAATGTATTTACTTGTAAGAATCCAGTAAAATACTATGGAATTAAACTGAGAGGACAAAAAAGACTTCTAGGGATTTAGGCTCCTCTCTATGTAAGTCACATCTTATGCTTTAAGACTTACTATAGGGAAAAGATGGGAAAAGGTCTGATGGCTTAAAATTTTTCATACTATTGAAAATTATTGTGTGTCCCTCAGCATTTAAAAAAAAGCCAGGGGTGGAGCAGCAGCAACAACAAATGGGTATTTCTGCCTTACTCTCAGAAGGCAACTGCCAAATCTCCTTCCCTCGATCTAGTCCATTTATCTAGATGCTCGTATATCCTTCCATGCCTGTCTGGTTGGCAAGCCTTTATTGTTGCCTAATATAAAGCTTACGCTAAAAAAGTGAAGCTTGGGAAGCTATTGGTCTTTTTATTGACAACAAATTAGCTTAATAATACAAACAAATTGTCTTATTTTATGTTAGTTGAGAATTTGCCAGTGTTGCAACATCTCAGTTATTTATTTTCTTCCTCCTCCCTTCTCTCCGAGGGATTTGTTTCTTTTGCCTAGGAAGAAAGTGGATGATCAGTCTTAAAAAATTATTTCTGATCAGAGTATCCTGAAAAAAAATCTCACCAAAGTGTCAATAGATGGCTTGCAAATAATCTAAAATTAGAAAATTTTAGGATTTTCTTGTAATTCCTTCTTAGCACCTTTCGGCTTTGCTCTGGGCAGTATCTCTAGTTTTCCTCTGGAATGTACTTGTCCATCCTCCTGCTCCTACTTTTAAATTAAGCTGAGATTGACTTGCAGTTAGTTTTATCTGGGATGTATGACTTTAAGTAAAGCAACATATCATAAAATATTAAAATTATGATAGTTAACAGTATTACTGAAGTTATGTCTGCATCTCATCAGTTAGTATTTCAAGAGCAGGAACAGCAACCCGGTATTAGTTGTACTGGGTTGGTACTAATAATGGAACTGGAGTAATAGTGGTGTTTAATACAATGTATTAGAGCGTGTATATGATGGAAAAGCCCATCCAGTGTGATCTGGTTGTATTGATGGCCACCATCATCCTGCAGCATTGCAAAAGTCAGTTACTGATTATTCATAAACTGAAAAGGTCACTCTTTTCAGGCTAGGTGATTTGCAGCTAATAATTGTACCATCTTTGCCATAAAGCAACATTATCTGTCAGTGGAACTATAGACAACTTACATGGTGTGCATGTAAAAGACCATGGACCTTATTACTGAATTGAAAGATCATTCTGTTCTAACCTGCTTTTATTTGCCTCTCTTCTGTTTCATTACCAGGATATATTAGAACAAAGCAAATCTCCTCCAAGAATACATTCAATTAGTAGCCTTGCAATGTACTGCAATGTGCTCATGTATTCTGTGCTGCCTGGATTTATAGGGTAATAAGCTGGTGCATACTGATGAACCTAACTTGGAGACGGAGGTGTTTGTACTGTGTTGTTTGTATTAAGATAGCAAAACTTGGGATAGATATGGAGGAGAAAGCAGACTTGTTTTTGTTGTGCTAGATGTTACAGTAAAGATTGTGCCCATTTTTTTTTTCTGCCATCCTGCTGCGCATCTTTTTAAGCACTTCATAGTTCCAATCAATCATATTGCAGCAAATTGGATTTTATTTAAAAATTTAATTGGATTGGTCTTATGTGAGTAAGTATTAGGAAAAGTCCTTTTTCTAGTAAATGTTCAAATTTTAGGAATGTTTAAATCTCATCTTTGCAAACTGCTTAACTGGTGAAAATGTAAATTTTGCTCATTGAAGATTATAACCCTTTTTAAATTCCATTTGAATAAATGGAATTTCTTTAAGTGAGTGACTATAAGGCGGTAATTTCTGTACGTTTTACTTTCTACTATTACATTAATTACATTTCTAGCTTTACTGAATATCCAGATGAATTAAGTTTTGTTGCTCAGGTTCCGTCTTTGAGATCTATGACTAGCTGATCTGAGGGGTGGGGAATTTTATTAACCAGTGCAAGACAACGATGCAACAGAGTAAAATGCAATAAATTCTGTGATTACAAAATAGCTGCTTTTAAGTAAATAGCTACATATTATGACAAAAGAGTGATTGTCTCTTGCATTAACATTGCAAGAATACAGCCCTTATGATTTTAAAGTTCTTGCTTATGTAATTAAATAATTATCTCAGTGACTCTCTTGAAGAAAAGTAGAAAATAAAACATGCTGTATATGAACAGAGAAGTGCATATTTTAATAGTTACATTAATACTTAAAAGAACACCTCAGGGATTTATGTCTTGCCATTCCTTTTTCCTGTTTCAAAACTGAGCTTGCTGTCCTTTTTTCCTTCAGGTTTTTTATAGCTAATAGAGAAACAGATAATTTTCTGAATAAAAAGTCATAATTGTGTGCTTTTGCTCATGTTTTCCTCATCTGGATAAATTTGCATGTGTAGCATGGTCCCCACACACTGTGCTTCTGTAGCCCCACATGGATTAGCTTCCTTTTCTTCACTGTTTTTTTGTCAAGTTGCTGTGGCGCTGACTGGCTACTCGCAGGCTTTGGCTATAACATGAGATAACTGTGCAACAGTATTTAGTTTGGATGGTAGTGAATTCATGCAATGAACTGACAACTTCTACAGATTTTTAAATGTCTGTGGTTAGAGCTCCTTTCTGGATAATTTTTCTTCATGTGGAGCACGAGAAGCTGTGAGTCTGTATGACACAGCAAAGCAGTCTCTAAGAGCTGAACGAGCCCACAAGTAAACTCGTTCCTCCTAAAAAAGCAAAGGTTTGCTACTCTCAGGCAGGGCTCATATTGTGTGTCTGATGAGGAAAGTGTCTTTTCTTGAGGACGCTGCTTTCATATATAGGTTTCATAGATTTGACAGATACTGTGGTAATTCACAAGTATGTGCCAGGTAGCAGATTCTATTAAAAGCATGTCGTCACAGTTTTCCTTTCAAGTATCATACAGGAGCAGTTCAGGATGTCTTAAAAACTAGAGTTATGTACCATACAAGTTGGTGGGTCTTTTGGTTTCTTGGCTGGTTTTGAGAGTGGGGGAGAGAGTGCGTGAGCTGTCTTCTCTGTCACTTGAACTGCTAATGTTCTTGATTACATTAAGAAGCAAACTCTGGGAAACTTGCATTATGTGTAACACCAAAACAAACAAAGCCACATATGTGGAATGGAAAGCAAAGGAAACCAGAGGGTATGTATTCCAGATGAAAAATATTTTCAAATAGCTGTTTATCTCATAAAAGCTCTTCTCATGAGAATTTGTAATAAGTTAAGCCTGAACTCTCTGCCTTGAAATGAGATTCCCTTAAAACAACTCCAAGTCCAACAGTACTTTTTATGCCAACACAGAACTTTCAATAAACAAACCTGACCATCCCCAGGTCAAAAAGGATCTTCAGGGTCGGGTTTTGCAAATCTCCTCTTTAGTAGTGAAGGAGGTAAGTCACATCCTTTGGGCACAGTCATTAAACAAGCTCTTTGGTAGATACCTAGTTTCTAGATGGGGTATTTTATAACTTTTTCAGCTAGGCTTTTCACAGTTGTAGCTATTTTGGTGGTGTTCTTGGTTTTTTTTGGTGTTGTGAAACGTGAGATAAACTTTTAGAATTGTTCTTACAGATTTGTTTTGCAACTGCTCCGTAACACTCGTATTAAGCACGACGGATCTTGAAGAGCTTATGTGTTTTGTTCCATTCAATGTAATTTTACATAAGGGATTTTAAGACCAATGAAGAATTCGGTATTTCTGATTTTAGACTATGAATAGCCTTACTGAACTACTAGGTCACCTGGTAGAAGTAAAACTGTTCAAATTGTATGAGAGCTCACATAAAGAAAATGTTTTCTCAGAATATTCTGAGGTATTGTAAGTGGAACAGAGTCAGAAGAAGATTTTGTACTTCAAGATGCCTTTGGAGAATCAAACAAATCTGCTGCTTTCCCAGGATAAAGACTGCATGTCTCTTAGTGAAGTGTAGAAGTTCCATCTAGAGAAATAGTTGGAACATGAAAGCAGCTCAGCAAACCACAGTGCAAGCTCCCAGGAGCCGGGGCCTGAGAAGTTTCTCCCATTAACATGTTTTTGTCCAAGTTAATGATTTCTCATAAAAAGTTTAACAAACTGAAACTTTTTTTTAAATCAGAAAATTAACCTGAAAAATTCCCAGTTAGCTCTTATGTTGGTGTATCTTTCATGTTTCTTGGATAAGCAGACGTCACTCTCTGATTATTTTTCAGTTGCTAAAGGAATTGGAAGGCAATAAAGTTACTTGATTTGACATGAACTCCAAGCTTTTCTTTTAATATGTAGGACAATTTAAAGGATTAATTTCACTGGAAATAGTTACACTTCTAGAACATACCTTAGGCCATGGAAGCTCTTTGCAAGAGCAAAGCTGTAAGTTGACAGAGAACCCTGATGTTTTCCACATGCTCTGCACAGTGGGGTTTTTAAGGGCTCATCCAGAATGTGGTGGTGAATCCAGCTTGAAACTAGTTTGGTTGGGGAGAGGCAATAGTTCAGGCATGTTGTTGGCAATAAAACACACTTGAGATACTGAACAAACTTTCAGAAAATTACTACGATCTTCAGGGTCCTGTGAGTGCGCAAGATAAATAGGATTATATGGTATAACGTGTGTTGGTATAACAGTAGTGCTGTAGCAAAGCATTTCTTTAAATTACTTAAATGAAGAAAACATTGTCCTTGTTCATGCTCGGCTGGCATTGGCATGTCCCTCAGCCCTTCACCACCCCCAGATGTTCCCCACCAAGCAGACTTCTCAGCTGCTCCTGGGACAGCCTTGCTCTGTCTTCACCTGTATTTGTCTGTCACTTAAAACATTTAATGAAAGAACTTTTTTCCTCCTGTGTCTTGTTTTTTTTCATTTATCTCTTCTGAAATTTTGATGCATGACTACAACTCTTGGAAACAACATCTTGGAAAACTACCAAAAAATACAGTAATGTTGAAAGTCTCGTTGTTTTAAATGAGTTTGTGGAACTCTTCTGCAAGTTGAATCAAATATACATAAGAAAATCAAAGGCAGAAAAAAAAGGGGGTGGCAAGGGGAGGATCAGTAGAGGAAGGTAAAAAAGGGAGAGGAGCTAGTGGTACAACTGACTTGGATTCCAGAATTTCACGCCTCGAATCTAAATTTTATCATGTACCTTTTTTTGACTACTAATCACATCTGCAGTGCAGCTCTGGTGATTTGTAGCATACAATATTTCCTTGATAACGTATTTCATGCACCTACTTTGCTTAGTCATTATATAAAAGGATTTTACTTGTCCTCTACATGATTGTATATTTCCGCAAAGCATTACATTTCAGTGAAATCCAGATGTTTTCTTTATGACTGTATCTGATATGAAGATGTTGTATATACGATACGAAACATAGAAAAAGAAGAAATCCTATGAAAAATTGCAACATTTCTGTGTTGCAAGACAGCTGTATATAAATTTTTGCCTTATAAAAAGTGAAGTCTGAAAAAGTGACATTAGAAAATGGAACAACATTTCTGTGGTAAAAGTTTTGGGAGTTTTCTCTTTTTTCTTTGTGATGTGTATCCAACTCCCTGGTGTCAAAGCTTAAAGCTCAATGAAGAACTCTTATTACTATCCGTATCACAAGATCACAGTGTGTATCAGTGACTAAAATTCAAAAGAAATAGAAATGCATATGTATAGGAACTTGAGTTGATATGAAAAGATGCATTTGAAGACTGTGAAGAAATGAAGTTTGTTAGTAGAGTACATCTTATCCTGATCTTTGAAAAATATCTTTCAGTCTTGTTTTATTTACACATTCTAAAGAACCTTGATAAGTCAACAGCAGTAGTTTCAACAGCTATAACTAAAACGTGATGAGGTAAGCCCCCAAACCTAGCTGTTAGAAAAAAAATCTAAACTTTTTGCATTTTGGGTTTTGAAACATGAAGGTTTCACATTTTCAAGATTTTGTCCGTAGCATTCAAAGTTTTGTCTGATGAAAGCTAAGATTCTCACATGAACAAATTACTCTTGTAATTTTAAAGAAAAAAAAATACCAATACGACCTCAACATTTGCTAATGAATAAAATGAAATAAATTTGTGATTCTGAACACTAAGTTGAGTGTTTCATTTTCCGTTACCATTGGTAAAGGTAAAGAAGGAATTGAAAGAAAATTTATTTTGGCATTTTTTTCAAATATTCCTTGGAGGGTAATTATGAAGACTCTTGTTTCTCCTTGTCATCTGTCTTTGTATTTAAAAAGAATTTATAAATGCTGGGCTAAGCTGTTGTTGTTAAAATTCCTTGGCTGTATTCAGTAAAGGCAGTAAGTGGATTAGTCTGTGAGGCAGAATAGCTCTGATACTTTAAATACTGTAGAAAAATGTAATTTAATAATACTGATTTTTAATTTTTGTTGTCATGGAGTGACTCTCGGCCGAGTATGCATAAACCATTTATATGAGAGCAACCCTACAAGTGGCCTAAGGCATTCCTATTTCTGTGTTGCTGGTATGAAAGGTTATAAGGGATAAAGAACAAAATTTTGGCTTTCAGTAGTGCTCATGGAGGTTAGGAAAAGAAACTGCAGTGCATCTCACCTGGTGCTCTCTAACTGTCTGTAATGTCTATAGCAAAGGTACTTTAGGAATTCCTGTCCCAGATTCCTGGGACAGAGGGCAAAGAAAGAGGAAATAAATTTGCATCTCTGTATACCAACAGTAAGGAATTTCTGAAAATAGTTGATGTAGTCAAGGTGCACAGTGTCTTGCTAGGACTGTCTTGCCAGGACTTCCAAAAGACAGAAGTGTTTACCAAAGGGTATGGATGAAAAACGGTTCCATTCACATTTATGTGTCTTGTCAGGGATTTATGCTAGGTGGCATCTTTTCAAGACAGGATCCTTTCCATTGTAAGAGCTGGGGAGTAGTACAGGACAGTAGTGATTTCTGGTCTATTTTCAGTTGTATTAAATCTCAAGCAATAATCCGAAATGATGAATTTATGGACATGCTTTTGTTTCCAAAGTTTCTTACTCTTCCTTCCTGCTATCCCTTCCTCTCTCCTCCCCCACTTACCCCCCCCCCCCCCCCCCCCAAATGCTTGATATCAGCATTTTAGAGACCAGTTAATTAGCATTTGGTGAATGTAGCCAGAGTTCATGTTGCACAATTTTATATGAAGAATTTCCTTGAGATATTTTTCTTGTCTGCTGTTGCCAATATAGGAAATGGTCCCAAATGTCACATTCCTTCCCCTCTCCAAATTGTTCCACATAACATATGCAGAACCAAAGTGTCTTTCATTGTTTTCTCGGTAGATAGTCAGCACTTTTAAGCTTAGTTATCACATCAAAAGCTGGTAAAGCACTAGAGCATGTGAAAATCATTTCAAGGAAGGATGCCATTCTGTTCAGTGGTTTGTCTAAACTATAGATTAAATTTTCCCTTCAAGAGAGAGTGGTATGCCTCAAAAGTTTTAGGCTATATTTTTTTTCCTCTTTTCCCTCCAACAGTAATGATTTTATATTGATAATTTTCTGCCTGAGGTAAACAGACTCTTTGCTGAAATACAGGAAAAGTGTGTTTTGGTCTTGGCAAATTCTGTAATTTTAGCAGGCTAAAAAGTCATATTTATTAATCCCCTAGTGTTGGAGGACAAGGAGTACTTGTTCAGCAAAGGGTACTTTGCATAGGTTAAAACTGTACATTCTGTTTTATCATGTCCCCTGCAGTAAAAGCAGGAGTCCCACAACAGGAAAAAGATCTGAAACCAAAAGGGAAGCAAACAGTGCCAGTCAACTGGACACTGCTAGACAGATGCTATTCCTTTCCTAAGTAACACCACTGATTATAGCAATTAGTATATGTTAACAACATAACATGGTTTGGGAATTTTATTATATCTTTTTGAGAGGATGTTAATGTTTTGTTGCCACATTGAAAGCGAAGCAACTAGGTTAACCAGCTGAAAAGGGGGTATCCCCTTTGACTTAGGTTTCAAAGTGTCAGTGTGCTTTCTCAAACTGGACCCAAAGTAGGATGAGACATACGGCTGACTGAATGATGCATTTTTGATCAGTAAAGATGAGATGGGTTCTTAGATGCAACAATTAAAAGAAGCACCTCTGACCGGGATGAGTAAAGGAGATGAAAATATGGCTGTTGTGTCCTTTCCCTTCATATTAGGTATCCATTAGAAAAAACAGCACAGAAGCACTGAAAAAGATCCCTACAACATAAGTTTTTATCACACAAAAAAACCTTATGCTTCACTTTGAATAGTGTCTGCATTCCCAGAAGAAGTTTATATGACAAGAAAACGGCTTCATTTTAATTAATGATTGCATTCCCAGCAGAGCAGCAACTCCTCATCAGTATGTGAATGCTTGGGGAAGGACAAAAGAATGGGTTTTTAAACCAAAATCTCTACTAAATTTTTGTAGTGGAAGTAAATCGGCTATTCTGTCTATATATTCAGCATTTCACAGCATCATGTTTCACCACGCAGACCAAGGCTGTGAATGCATAAGCATCGACTGCTGCACTGCCTGCAGTTGTAGAAGCCATTCCCTTTCTAATCACAGCAACTTTTTTTCTCTTGTCCTCTCATGTGCCATAACATGAGTAGTTAGTAGGAACAGTAAGGGGGAGTGCTGTGCGTGGGAGAGGGATGCTGCATATTCAAACTGCTTTGACAGTACTCATGTGAGCAGGACATAAGGATCTTCCCTGTGAAAACTGAATAGGTTTTCTGTGTCTCCTGTATGTCCTGTGGTAAATTTGTCCTAGTACAAGCCACTTAAAGGGTACTGTAAGCAGTTAACATGTCCATGCCTGTAGTTCATAAAAGGTAGCGTCTGCTCCTACCCTCCAATTAGTCAAGATACAATTAAGCCTTAATTTATCAGAGGTTCTCACGTCAGTGAAATAGCAGAGATAGCATGATAGAGGACAGCAGCCCATGGGCTAAATATCTTAATTTATGATTGTTTTCTCTCTGTAAAGCATTAGCATGTGCATAAATGAACAAATGATATCCACACAACTGGTAAAAGGCAGAAGGAGGAAAGGGAAACGGGCAGAGTATGCACATGGCATCTCTACAGTGACGATGATTGGACAGTAGCAAATAATCCCCAGGCCTGTGAATACATCATTCCTTCTCCAGGCCTGTGGTGGCTGAATGACAGATTATGTGTCCTGAATCAACACGTAGCATTGCAAATAACTACTTAGGAATTAAGATTTCTTAGCATCTCTGTTTTAATAAATACCACAAGCAAAGATGAGTTGAGTTTCTTTACAAGGAAATGGCATGAAATTCTAGTCTAACTAGCACAGAAATTGTTCATGAAGGGGTACTAAATGCTGAGGACTATAAATCTGTGTCAAAACCAAAATTGCTTGCGTTATGGAGAGAGAAGCATGACACAATTGTTAATAGTGTGGAGAGACAAGAGAATTTGAAAACAAGGACACTGATCAAGGTGTGAAAAAAAGTATAAATACCATCCACTGCCTGTAAAGTGAATGTAACTGCTTTCTTGTCACTTTGCTAATTGCTTCAGAGAAGCCTTGATGTTGCAGCTGTGACAGAAAGTAAATACATGCTTGTTAGTACCTCACAACAAAGCTTAATTCTTTCAACAAGAAAATTAACCTGGCTATGTTTCCTGTATGTTTTATATAGTGACTTATATCTTGTATCAATAAGTTACTGTTCTCAGGCTATATATTTATCAAGATGTTCATGGTTCATTAAGTACGTGAAGGTACAGTCGGAAGCTAAAGTAGCCTTGTATTTTACTTGCTTGTGCATTTTTATCCTTTCCCCCCATATCAGATAAAATGAATCTTATAACATGTTAATAACTAATAATTAGAACACATTAGCAGCCTTCCAGTACCTAAAGGGGGGACCTACAGGAGAGATGGGGAGGCACTCTTTATTAGGGAGTGGAGTGACAGAATGAGGGGTAATGGCTTTAAGCTGAAAGAGGGCAGATTTAGCTTAGATATTAGGAAGAAATTTTCTACTGTGAGGGTAGTGAGACACTGGAACAGGTTGCCCAGAGAAGCTGTGGATGCCCCATCCCTGGAGGTGTTCAAGGCCAGGTTGGATGAGGCTTTGAGTAACCTGGTCTAGTGGAGGGTGTCCCTGCCCACAGCAGGGGGGTTGGAACAAGATGATCTTTAAGGGCCTTTCCAACACAAAACATTCTATGATTCGTAACCTTACCTTTTCAGATAGGTTTTTCTGTTTGTTTTTTTTTGTTTGTTTGTTTTTTTTTTGGAGGAATGTTTTCATTACTGAAGCCCAAAAATGTTGAATTCACTGCAGGGAGGAAAACATAGACTGTATTTTTAATGTTGGTCCCCTGTACTAGTTTACACCTAAAAGTTTATTGCCTTCCAGTGTGAGTGTAACTTCTGCTGATGTCAGTGGACATTTACTGAAATATATGGCAACAATACAGTGGGTACATTTGTGCAACAGTTACTTACATTGCATAAATACATAGTTATTACTTAGCACTAAGATTTTTAATTGTCTTCATTATTTGGTTAGTTTCTTCCATCATTGATGGTGTCGTATAGCGGCATCCACTGCAACTTCCCTATCATATTCCATCTTTTTTGATCTATTTAATTTCCTTGTCTAATATATTTCCTCATTTTGCTAAATCCCCTACTTTCTCACAGTCTTATTCATCCTTCCCTAACCAGTTAGAAATTAAATAACTAATGCTTACACTGTGTTCAGTGCTTTTTTAAATGGTTATTTACTTTTTTTACCTATTTTATTACTATTTACTAATGTATAGTAGGACATAGCTGAGGCTGACAGTGAGCAGAGCATGTTTTTATGTAACAAAAAAATTATTTTGCCCTGGATTTTACTAATTTCACATTTAAAATCCTCATGGCAAAAGAGTTGGGAACTAATTTCAAGTTAAGTGAAACAACTTACTCTCATGCTTCTAAGTCTGTGATGTCTTTTTGGTATCTGCTTGGCGATTAACAGCTGTAACAATCAGCTCGTGGTAGGTAGGAACTAATGCACTAGACTAGTCTATTTTAAAATTCAGGTATTGGCAGGCAGGGGCCAGGAGCTGTGTAATTCAGCTGCCTTTTTGGCAAGAGGAGCTATTTCCTCCTGGCCCACAGGTAAGAACAGCAGGTCCTCAGTCCCCAAGAGCGGATTAGTTGAGTACAGGTGACACTTAAGACTTGTGTTGTGATGAGCTTTTTAAATCCTTTTTAAAAAGGATTGTCCAAGTATTAAAAGAAAAGCTAAACAGTATTAACAAACAAGGAAGAATTGTCTTGCAAAGGTGATCTGGGGATACTTGTATGTCCCTATATCTGTGTATAAATAAGACCTCATTTTTTGCTTAATCTGGCACATACTGGTGGGTGTTAAATTTTATTACAGTAAATGATTTTGTGAATAAATTGCTTTGTGGCTGGCTTTTTTTCGCCTTCTCCTAAGTCAGATTGATCGAACTCTGAACCCTAACTATTACATAGTTGTTAAAACTTCAGGAAAAAGCCTTTTAAGGGATTACTATACAGTAATTGTCATACTATAATTTTAATTTAGGATTTTTAAAAGCCAGTTTAACAAAGGAATAATTACTGATTTTTTTAATAGATAAATAAAAATGAAAAAAGTGGAAGAAAGGTAAATTTCCAATCTCCCTTGCAAGGCACTGGCACTCTCTTTTTGCAGATCACTCAAGCCCAAGTACCAGAGAGCATTTGGCTTCAGGTACAAAGTGTATAAACCTCCCTGAGTTCACATTATACCACTTTATCTCCCCTGTGACCCCATGGAACATGAGTATTTACTGTAAGAGCATACCGAGCACTTTCCTAGAGCCTCAGTATTTTGAAACTGAATGGGACTGGCCACATTGTCAGTCTGCTCATCTCTTAGTCCCACATGCTTTCTGTCAATGTACCTATTCATACTGAATTTTATCTGCTTTCACATGAAAATTGAGCTAAGCTGATGAAATCAGTCATCTATTAGTGATGGCTAAGTTTGATTATGCTGTTTCTGACAAAATAATTCATTTAAAGATGTCAAATTTGTACCATAAGCTTCAAGTGAATTATGGCTGCCTTTGTTTAATTGCAGTTGTTACGCTGTTTGCTATTCCAGCTGCCGCTTAAGAAACACTTCTTTTGTGAGCTTGGAGTCTTGTAGGTAAAAGTGGATTGTTCTTCTAAGAACTTAGAGGATATCTGACAGAGCATTATATGTCCAAAATTATAAGGAATATACAGCACTTTGAGAACTTAGGGTAAAATATGTGACCCATAGATGTTATGGTAAAGTAGCAGCCAAAGTTCATCTTCCAGATTTAGTAAGCAAATATCCCCACTAGTGAAATAGGATCATTTTTCATACCACATTTCTTTCCCCTTTGGGGTCTACTCAGATCTCACACTGTCTCTAAATTATTAAATTAGGTCTTCCTTGAGCATCCAAAGGTCATGGTGCCTAATGTGCATTAATGTGATGGAAGTGTCAGACACAATTAGTTTCAGTAGTAAAACATCGGTTTATAGCCCTAAATGCAATAAATTAAAGTGTGCTATAGACTGCTGTAGTCAGGAAAATTTCTGCACCATTAAGGTTTCATGAGGAAGTTCACGTCCTCTTTAGGTAGGAATGGGGAGCACTGGGTAGGTGGTATGATGTGGTTCACCTCCATGATTACTATTACTCCTCATTTGAGAGGTGATATATCAAATGGACATGTAACCTCAAAATTCCAATTTCCCTCTCAGGGAAAACCAGGCAGTAGAATTTTACACTGTTTGTATATTCCCTTTGCTGGTATCTTTCTGCTGAGAAAATTCCAAGGCACATTTTAGGCATCAAAACATCTCTAATCTTGATGCTGAGAAGGGTGCATGCTGTTGGAAACAGATCTGTTTCTTATACAACTTGCTACTGAAATTTCAAACTTCTGCCATGAAAAATTTAGCTATAAATAGCTGTGGACGATAGAGGTGGGTAACCCAGGAGGGAGTAATAAAGCTGACTAAATTGATGTGTTCTGTAATCTGTCTAATGGAGCAAGATTTTACAATTAACTGTGGCTGTATCTGCTTCCTGTGTATAAGCAGGAGGAAAAAAAAAAAAAAAAAGCAAAACACAACCAGAGAGTAACAGATAAGCAGGAGAGACATGGATCAATTTTAATTGAAACTTCTGGTAGCTTTGCTGTTGAAAGAAAAAAAGCAATGCCTAGCTGTGGTAAATATAATTGATAAAACAAAGACTCACTTGTACAAGCTCATTTACCTGTACAGTGTATCCTGAATTGTTGTAAACTCAGACAGCATACACAGAAACAAGTAATTTCAGTAGCAAGGAAGCAAAACAATTTTTCCCCTATGAAAAGTGATGCTTCTGGGAAAAAATATTGCCCTCTTAAGTGACAATTTGGTGTTTTTAATAGTCTTGTATTATTCATGGAGAATCATCTCTCACGGGTTGTGGTTTCAGAATGGAAAAAGAAGCTTCCTATTCTCTGAGAAGGAAGTGAATGTGCAAATTGTTTTGCACATAAGAGAAGCTGGCCAAATTTGGATATCTGGCTTCCTCTCACAGGGGAATCCTCTTTAAGTGGTAGAGTCCAAAAATTAAAACCTCAAAACTAAGCCTTCAGATCTGGCAGAGTTGGTGAGGAGAAGTGAGCAAAGTTCTCACCACTGTTCAATGGTTCTTATCTCGGTGTCATGGAGTTTTTAAGGGAAGTCTGCTTAATTATACCGATAATTGTGATAATGGTGAGGCCGCACCTTGAATACTGTGTTCAGTTTTGGGCCCCTCACCACAAGAAGGACACTGAGGTGCTGGAGCAGGTCCAGAGAAGGGCAACAAAGCTGGTGAAGGGGCTGGAGCACGGGTCTTATGAGGAGCGGCTGAGGGAGCTGGGGTTGTTTAGTCTAGAGAAGAAGAGGCTGAGAGGAGACCTTATCACTCTCTACAACTACCTGAAAGGAGGTTGTAGTGAGGTGTGTGCTGGCCTCTTCTCTAAAGTAACAAGTGATACGACAAGAGGAAATGGCCTCAAGTTGCACCAGGGGAGGTTTAGGCTGGATATTAGAAAGAATTTCTTCACTGAAAGAGTGATCAGGCATTGGAACAGGCTGCCCAGGGAAGTGGTGGAGTCACCATCCCTGGAGGTGTTCAAGAAAGGTGTAGATGTGGTGCTTAGGGACATGGTTTAGTGAGTGAGGTGGTGCTGGGTTGACGGTTGGACTTGATGATCCTTGAGGTCTTTTCCAACCTTAATGATTCTTTGATTCCGTAAACATAAATAACAGGAGGCATAGTTAATTCTGAAGCAGACAAAGACATCCAGAAAAAGTAGAGTGCAGTAGACAAATCAGAAGAGTGAGACTGAAACAGAGTAAATGCCATGGTGGTCCCTTTGGGAACAGGTGATCACATGTATAAATAAAAGCTCAGATTGTGCTGGTGGAGATGGATGTGAAGAATTGATGGAAGTGAAGATATCATTTGAGAGTGAGCCTCAAATTGATCTTGACTCTATAATTCAGTACTGCCATGAACTGCAGTGCTCTAGTATAGAAACAGAAGAATGTGGTGTAGTAGAGCTGTTCCACAGTGGTTAAAGTACACCTGGAAAACATCTCCTTTGGTCTCTGCACTTTTAAAAATAAAACAATGTGACTGCTGCAACAAGATGGAAAATCAAACCAAAAAGATGTAATCAAAGTAACAGAAGCCCTTTTCCTCTCACTTGTGTAAAGAGTGCCTGGCACGCTACTGCCACCATATAAAGTTAGGAAACAAGGCATGTAAAGTCAACTAGTAGTTTGAGTTCATGCTGTTTAAAAAAGACATTGTCATTTTCTTTTTCACCCAAAAAGCAATGAAGCTCCAGAAAGTGAAAAACCTCATGCTTTCATTGAAGACTTTAGGATATTCAGATCTAACATTTAGCTTTTAGTTACAGTAAATAAGCAATCTGAATATAGGACAAAGGAGAAGGTCCTGCTACACTGACAAGAAAGCTGTTAACAAAACCTTTCAGAAGCAGTCAGTAACAGCATATGTTGGTGGCAAATCTTGCATAATTTCAACAACGACCATTTTTTAACAAAACCAAAATTTGCAAAAATTTTGTTTCTTCTCAAGGCATATCAAACTATTTGTTGGTACATGAAATATTTACTGTGGAAAATGCCTTATTTTGAGAAATAGAGAAGGCTAGTCCTGGTAGGATATTTATCTCCAAGCTGTGTGGTAGTACTCACTAGATTTCTTCTTTTTTGTGGATTCTATTTTTTTTTTTTTCGTGTGAAGGAGGATGTTAAACACAAGTGCTACATATAGAGTGATTCTTCTTTTTTTAAAAAAGATACTAAATATGTTTTTAAAAAGTAAGAATGAAGAAGCCTGTGCAAATCATAACAAAGCCCTTAATCCACCAAAGTGCTTCAGCAAGATCTCATTGGCTTTAATACGATAATTCCAGGATTTAAAGTTAAGTATATGCACAAGTGATTTGCAAAATCAAGGCCATGTTAGAGATGTTATCTGAACTGATTTGTTGTTAGAGTGATTTCATTTCTGTGCTATTGGGTTGGGAGATTTTTGCCATAATGTTTTAAGGTTTTTCATTTAAAACTGTGAAATACCTAGTAAAGAAAGGATTACTAGCTATGGAATAGAAAACATTATGATTGTGATCACCCTTTGTTTATGACAGGAGGAGTTATGGCAAGTCCTTCCTGCAGACTTATCATAGAATCATAGAATGTTTT